>NC_088131.1:0-112635 GCF_036370855.1 Dromaius novaehollandiae
AGGGGGACGGGAGTGCCGGGGGCTGGGAGCTGGGAGTGCTGTGGGGCCGGGAGTGCTGCGCTGTGGGGCTGGGAGCACCGTGGGGGCAGGAACTGGCAGGGCTGGGAGCACTGTGGGTCTGGGAGCCAGGAGCGCCGGGGGGCTGGGAGTGCCGCACCGTGGGGCTGGGAGCTGGCAGCGCTGGGGGCTGGGAGTGCTGTGCCGTGGGGCTGGGAGCGCCGTGGGGCCGGGAGCACCACGCCATGGGGCTGGGAGTGCTGTGGGGCTGGGAGCTGGGAGCGCTGTGGGGCTGGGAGCGCCGTGGGGCTGCGCCCTGAGGGCCATGGGGCCAGGAGCACTGTGGGACTGCGAGCGCCGTGGGGCCGGGAGCACCATGGGGCTGGGAGTGCCACAGGCTGCGAGTGCTGCGCTGTGGGGCCAGGAGCGCCGTGCCATGGGGCCGGGAGCACCATGGGGCCATGAGTGCTGTGGGGCTGTGAGTGCTGTGCCACGGGGCTGGGAATGCCACGCTGTGGGGCCAGGAGCACTGTGGGGCTGGGAACACCATGGGGCCGGGAGCGCCGTGGGGCCGGGAAGGCAGCACCGTGGGGCCGGGAGCGCCGCGCCGTGGGGCTGGAGCAGCGCGTGGCCTCACCTCCACGGAGTAGGCGAGGTCGGGGCAGCCGTTCTGGCGGACGCGGGCGAAGAGGTCGGCGCAGAGCTGCGGGGGGGGGGGGGGGGGGCGGCGCTGAGCTGGGGGGCTGGGCAGCCCCACGGCACCGAGGGGCCCCCCATAGCGTTGCGCAGCCCACGGCTCTGAGCAGCCCCCACGGCACCGAGGGGCCCCCCATAGCACCGCACAGCCCCCCACGGCTCCGAGCAGCCCCCACGGCACCGAGGGGCCCCCCATAGCACCGCGCAGCCCCCCACGGCGTCACGCAGCCCCCCACGGCACCGAGCAGCCCCCACAGCGTCACGCAGCCCCATGCGGCACCGAGGGGCCCCCACGGCGCCGCGCAGCCCCCCACGGCACCGAGCAGCCCCCCGCGGCATCACGCAGCCCCCCACGGCACCAAGCAGCCCCACGCGGCACCGAGCGGCCCCCCACGGCGCCGCGCAGCCCCCCACGGCACCAAGCAGCCCCCCACGGCGTCACGCAGCCCCACGCGGCACCAAGCAGCCCCACGCAGCACTGAGGGGCCCCCCACGGCGTCACGCAGCCGCCCACGGCACCAAGCAGCCCCCCACGGCACCACGCAGCCCCCCACAGCGTCACGCAGCCCCCCACGGCACCAAGCAGCCCCACGCGACGTCACGCAGCCCCCCACGGCACCAAGCAGCCCCACGCGGCACCGAGCAGCCCCCCGCGGCACCGAGCAGCCCCCCACGGCACCAAGCAGCCCCCCACGGCGTCACGCAGCCCCACGCGGCACCAAGCAGCCCCACGCAGCACTGAGGGGCCCCCCACGGCGTCACGCAGCCGCCCACGGCACCAAGCAGCCCCCCACAGCGTCACGCAGCCCCCCACGGCACCAAGCAGCCCCACGCGACGTCACGCAGCCCCCCACGGCACCAAGCAGCCCCACGCGGCACCGAGCAGCCCCCCGCGGCACCGAGCAGCCCCCCACGGCACCGCGCAGCCCCCCGCGGCCCCCCCCCGCCCGCCCCCCCGCACCTGGGGGATGATGCCCTGCTGCCCGGGCTCCTGGCGGCCCATCATGGTGTAGGACTTGCCGGCGCCGGTCTGGCCGTAGGCGAAGATGCAGACGTTGTAGCCCTCGAAGGCGTGCAGCAGCATCTCCGCCCCGATGTCGCGGTACACCTGCCGCTGCGAGGCGAAGCGGGGGTCCTCCTCCTGCGGGGGGGGGGGGCGCGGCGGTGAGGGGGGGGCGCCGACACCCCCCCGCCGCCCCCCGCCGCCCCGCGACTCACCGACGTGTGCGACCAGTACGAGTAGTCGAAGGTGAAGTTCTTGGCGCCGTCCTTGGGCAGCCTGGGGTTGGTGATGCCTGCGGGCGGGGGGCACCGTGCCGGGGGGGGGCCGTGCCAGAGCCCCCCACGGCCCCTGCATGGCTGCCGGGATCCCGCCGGAGGCCCCGGAGCGGCGGCTCATTCCTCGCATAGCTCTCATAGCTGCGGCGCTCGGAGGCGCGGGGCGCCGTGGGGCACCGTTACGGGCACCGCCGCGCTGCCCGGGGCGCTTCCCCCTTCCTGGCACGCTTCCCAAGGCGCTTCCCGAGGCGCTTCCCGCTTCCTGGGGTGCTTCCCGGCATGCTTCCCACTTCCCGGGGTGCTTCCTGCTTCCCGGGGCGCTTCCCACTTCCCAGCACGCTTCCCGGGGTGCTTCCCAAGGCGCTTCCCGCTTCCCGGGGTGCTTCCCGCTTCCTGGCACGCTTCCTGCTTCCCAGTGAGCTACCCAGGGCACTTCCCGCTTCCCGGGGCGCTTCTCGGCACGCTTCCCGCTTCCTGGGGCACTTCCTGGCATGCTTCCCACTTCCCAGGGTGCTTCCTGCTTCCTGGCACGCTTCCCGGCATGCTTCCCACTTCCCAGGGTGCTTCCCGCTTCCCAGTGCGCTTCCCGGGGTGCTTCCTGGGGCGCTTTCCACTTCCCAGGGCGCTTCCCACTTCCTGGCATGCTTCCCACTTCCCAGGGCGCTTCCCGACGCGCTTCCCAGGGTGCTTCCCGCTTCCTGAGGTGCTTCCCACTTCCCGCTTCCCGGGGCGCTTCCCGAGGCGCTTCCCGCTTCCCGACGCGCTTCCCAGGGCGCTTCCCGCTTCCCGGGGCGCTTCCCGGGGCACTCACAGGTGGTCCTGCCCTGCATCTGGATGACGCACTTGGCGTCGCGGCTGCTCTCGCGGGAGCTGAAGGGCCGGACCCGCACGGCCACCTTCACCGAGGCGCCCGCCATGGCGGCTACCCTGCGGGCGGCACACGGCGTCGGCACCGGCACCGGCACCGGCATGGCGAGCCCGGAGCCCGGAGCCCGGAGGCGGGAAGCGCCGGGCACTCGGCAGCGCCGGCTCCGCGGGTTTTCCCGGCCCGACGTTCGCGCTGCCCTCGCACCGGCACCGGCTCGGAGCCGCCGGCACACGCACACACATCCACGCGGATCCGGGCGCGCGGCGCCGTTCCGGGGCGTTTTGCCGGATTAACCGCCGTTTCCCACCGGGGGTTTCCCGCCCGGATGCGAAAGCGGCGCCCGGGAAAGGGAGGCGGACGCCGGCGCGGCACGGAGCGGCACGGAGCGGCACGGAGCAGCACGGAGCGGCACGGAGCGGCACGGAGCGGCACGGAGCGGCACGGAGCGGCGGCGTTTGCCGAGGGAGGCGGCGGCACGCGGAGCTGGCCGGCGGCCAGGGAGGGTGACGGGGCCCTTCCCTTCTTTGGGAAGCGGCCGCGCCGGCATCGCTCCGGCGTCGCTCCGGCGTCGCTCCGGCGTCACCCCGGCTCCCGGCCCCCCGCCGAGCAGATCCGGGTCGCGGCAGCGGGAAGCAGGAAGCGGCCAGGCCCCGGCGGGATCCGCGGCGTTCCCGGCCGGCGGGAGGGGGCCGGGGGGGCCCCGGCGCTGTAACCCAAGCCGCGAGCGGCGCCGGAGCCGGCGGCATTCCGGGCAGAGGGCGCCGCGCGGACACGGCTAATTCGGGCCACCGGCGCGTGACCCCCGCGGCGGCCGCCCCGGCACGGCGCCGGCAGCGGACGGTTCTCCGAGGAAAAGGCGGACGCGGAGCCGGCGTCCCGGCTCTGCCCCCGGGACCGGGGACCGGGGACCGGTTCGGTTCGGCGGCTCCGCTCGGGGCCCCGGGACGACCCCGGAGCCGGAGGGATCCGAATCCCGGCGGCTTCCCGAGCCGCGCTCCGGCCCGGAGCAGGCCGAGGCGACGCCGGCCCCGGTGACCTCCGCGGCTCGGAGGCCGAGCTCGGCCTCGGCGTTCCCGGCGGCCGCTCCGGAGACGGGAGCGGGGAAACGGGCGGTTTCCCCGGAAAACCCGGCGCCTCCGGTGCCGCCGCGGCTGTGCCGGGACCGGCGGTGCCCCCCCCGCGGCCCCCCCCCGCCCCGCGCCCGGCGCTGACCTGATCCCCGAGGGTCGGCGGCCCCCGGAGCCGCCCGTGCCGGAGCCGCCGGAGCCAGAGCCGGAGCCGCTCCGGGTCTGATGAATCAGAGGGCAAAGGGAGGAGGGAGCCGCGGGGGGGGGCGGGGGGGGGGCGAGGAAAGGGCACCCGGCGCTAAAAATAACCCCGCGGCCGCGACGGCCCCCCCCCCCCCCCCCCCCGCCGCGCCCGGCTCAAGGGCACCCGGGGGCACCCGGCGCGGCCCCCCCCCTGCGGCCCCCGGTGCCCCCCCCGCGGTCCCCGCCCCCCCCCGCGGAGCTTTTCCGGCGCCGGCGTCGCCCCCGAAGTGTCCCGGCCCCCCCCGAAAGGTCCCACTTACCTGCTGCTCCCCCATACAGGGGTTGACCCCCCCCCCGGGCCCCCCCGACCTGCCCTCCGGGCCCCTAAGGCTGCCCCACACCTGGCCTGACCCCCCCCAACCTGCCCCCCAGCCTCCTGGGGCCCCCCCACACCTGGCTCAGCCCCCCCAAACCCCCCAGCCTGCCCCCTGGGCCCCTAAGGCTGCCCCACACCTGGCCTGACCCCCCCACCCTGCCCCCCATGTTCCTAATGTCCCCCCACACCTGGATTGACCCCGCTGGACCCCCCCAACCTGCCCCCCAGCCGCCTGGGGCCCCCCCACACCTGGATTGACCCCCCCAAACCCCCCAGCCTGCCCCCCGGGCCCCCCTAAGGCTGCCCCACACCTGGATCGACCCCCCCCCAAACCTGGCCCCTGTTTTCCTAAGGCTGCCCCACACCTGCATCAGCCTCCCCATCCTGCCCCCCCCATCCCTAAAGCTCCCCCCACACCTGGATTGACCCCCCCCAACCTGCCCCCCAGCCTCCTGGGGCCCCCCCACACCTGGATCAGCCCCCCCAAACCCCCCGACCTGCCCCCCGGGCCCCTAAGGCTGCCCCACACCTGGATCAGCCCCCCCGGATCCCCCCAACCTGCCCCCCTCCATCCTACGGCTCCCCCACACCTGGATCAGCCCCCCCGGATCCCCCCAACCTGCCCCCCTCCATCCTACGGCTCCCCCACACCTGGATCGACCCCCCCAACCTGCCCCCGCTACCCTAAGGCTCCCCCCCCCGATGGAGCCCCCCGGGACCCCTCGACCTGCCCCCCACATCCCCACGGCTCCCCCCGCCTGGATCGGCCCCCCCAGTCCTCAGGCCCCCCCTCACCTGCTGCCCCCCGCCACCCGGATCAGCCCCCCCCGGGCGCGGTGCCCGCCGAGCCGGTCGCTCACCTGCCCCGCGGCCCCTCATGGCCTCCGGCCCGCAGCGGGCCGATCCCCGGCGCTAGCCCCGCCCGCGGCCCCGCGGCTGCGGCTGCGGCATCGGCATCGCCCCCGGGGCGCGGCGCGAGCGGGGCGGGCGGCAGCGGCGGGAGCGGCGGGGCCGGGCCGGGCCGGGCCGAGCGGCGGCGGCGGCGGGGCGGGGCGGGGCGGGGCCGCGCGCGCGCCAGGGGGCGGGGCCGGGGAGGAGCCACGCCCCCTCCGGCCGTTAAAGGGGCAACGGGAAACGGGGGGGAGGTGGGGCCCACCGTTTGTGTGTGCGTGCGTGCGTGCGTGCGTGCGTGCGTGCGTGCGTGCGTGTGTGTCTGTCTGTCTGTCTGTCTGTCTGTCTGTGTGTACATGTGTACGTACTACGTATGTGTGTACACGCGCATCTGTGTGCACACGCATGTGTGTGTACATGCACACCTGTGTGCACGTGTGTATCTGTGTGTACACGTGCGTCTGTGTGCACGTGTGTGTACATGCACATCTGTGCGCATGTGTGTGTGCACACGGACATCTGTGTGCACACGTGCATGTACATGCGCACCTGTGTGCACGCGTTGCGTGTGCGTGCACGGCAGCAGCATCACGCATGAAGCGTGCACGTGTAGGGCACTGTGTGTGTTGTAAGCGTGTGCATGTGTACACCCATGGGGGGGGCCGCGTGTGCACAGCTTGCGTCGTGCGTCGCGTGTGCGCACACGGCAGCAGCACCACGCGTGAAGCGCGCACATGTGGGGCATCACGTGTGTAAGCGTGTGCGTGCGTGCACACCTTGCGTCGTGCATCACGCGTGCGACACGCACACACGTGGGCAGCGTCACGGGTGTTGTCACACGTGTGTGCACACGTACCTGTGCCCGGGTCCACCTGGGCTCGCGTCCGGGGGGACGAGAGGCTCCGCGGGAAGGAGCCGCTCCCCCCTGCGCCGCGTTTGGGGACTTTTCCTGCGGCTGGAAATGCTCCTTTTCTGACGGCAGGTCGGAAAATGGGCTGAAGCCCAGCAAAGGGGCGGCGGAGACGCCCGGGTGCCGGCGCAGGGTTCTGACATCTAGCGAACGGCGCGGCTGCTCCGTCAGCGACGCGCGGATCCGTCCCGGAGACGGACCCTGCTCCTGCCGGACGGCAGGCAGTTTTCAGAAAAAAGGTAGAAATTGGATGAGGTTTTTGAGCAGGATCTGAGCAGCACGGCCGATGAGGCCACCAGCACATGCCCGGGGTCCAGCTCCAGGTCCCATCCGATGGGAAGGAGCCCGGAGCGGAGGGCTCTCCAACGGTGTCCGAGGAAATCCACTGCATTTCCTCTGGGCAGCGACAGGGCAGGAAACACATGGCGCGGGGAGATGTTTGCCTGTAAAGTGCCTAAAAATCACTTTTGAGGTGGCCCCGGAGGGTCAGTCCCTGTTCCCCGCCGGCTTTCCCTCGTGTTCCCGACCCTGCTCCTGCCGTCGTTCCGGATGTTGAACGCCGCAGATGCTCCGGCTTTCCCACCTTCGCGCGGACAGGTCGACCCCGCGGTTCCCCCCGTTTCCCTGCCACGCGTTTCCCTCCATTTCCCCTCCTTTCCCTTACGCTTTCCTTTCATTTTCCTGGAGCACTTTTCCCTCCCTTTTCCCACCACACTTTTTCCTTCTTTCCCTCTGTTTTCCTGTCACACGTTCCCCTCCATTTTCCCTCCTTTCCTTCACATTTTCCCTCCTTTCCCTCACATCTTCCCTCCTTTTTCCTGTCACGCTTTTCCCTCCCTTTTCCCTCACACTCTTCCCTCCATTTCCTTTCTTTTCCCTCATACCTTCCTTCTCTTTTCCTGACAGTTTTCCCTCCATTCTCCGTTTCTCTGCAACACTTTTCCTTCCATTTTCCCTCCATCTTCCCACCCCACATTCTCTCCCTTTTCCTTCTCTCTCTTCCATTTCCCTGCCACACTTTTCCCTCACACTTTTCCCTCCCTTTTCCCTCACACTTTTCCCTCCCTTTTCCCTCACATTTTTCCCTCCCTTTTCCCTCACACTTTTCCCTCCCTTTTCCTGACACACTTGTCCCTTCATTCTCTCTGCTTCTCTGCAACATTTTCCCTCCTTCCCCTTCATTTTCCCTCCTTTGCCTCCCACACATTTCCCTCCATTTCCCTGTAACACTTTTCCCTCCGTCCCCTTTTCCTCTCACACTTTTCCCTCCGTTTTCCCTCCTTACCTCATACTTTCTCTCCACTTTCCTGTCACACTTTCCCTCCATTTTCCTGTCACACTTTTCCCTCCATTTTCCCTCCATTTCCTCTCACACTCTTCCATTTTCCTGTCACACTTTCCCTCCATTTTCCTGTCACACTTTTCCCTCCATTTCCCCTCCATTGTCCCTCCTTTCCCTCACACTTTCTTTCCATTTTCTCTCCATTTTCCTGTCACACTTTTCCCATTTTCCTCCCATATTCCTTTTCCTCATACTTTTCCTCCCTTTTCCTGACACACCTTCCCTCCATTTTCTCTCCTTTCCCTCACTCTTCCCTCCATTTTCCCTCCTTTTCCTCCTACCTTTCTTCCATTTTCCTGACACACTTTCCCTCCATTCTCTCTCCTTTCCCTCACACTTTCCTTCCAGTTTCCTGTCACACTCTTCCCTCCATTTTCCCTCCTTTCTCTCACATTTTTCTCATTTTCCCTTTCCCCTCACACTCTTCCCTCCATTTTCCTGTCACACTTTTCCCTCCACTTTTGTATCCCATTTTCCCTCCATTTTCCCTCCTTACCTCATACCTTCCTTCCATTTTCCTGACACACCTTCCCTCCATTTTCCCTCCTTTCCCTCACACTCTTTCCTCCATTTTCCCTCCTTACCTCATACCTTCCCTCCATTTTCCCTCCTTTCCCTCACATTCTTCCCATTTTCCCTCTTTTCCCTCATACCTCCTGTTTTCCTGTCACACTCTTCTCTCCGTTTTGCTGTGTTACCTCATACCTTCCCTCCATTTCCCCTCACTCTTCCATTTTCCTGTCACACTTTCCCTCCATTTTCCCTCCTTTCCCTCACATTCTTCCCTCCATTTTCCCTCTTTTCTCTCATACTTTCTCCTAATTCATTTCTCTCACACTTTCTCCCTCATTCATTCTTCCCTCCATTTTCCTGTCACACCTTCCCTCCATTTTCCCTCCTTACCTCACACCTTTCCTCCATTTTCTCTCACACTTTTCCCTCCATTTTCCTGTCACATTTTCCTTCCATTTTCCTTCCTTATTTTATACCTTCCCTCTATTTTCCTGTCATACTTTTTTCTCCATTCTCTCTCCTTAGCTCATACTTTCCCTCCATTTTCCTGTCACACCTTCCCTCCATTTTCCCTCCACAGTCCCTCCTTTCCCTCACACTTTCCCTCCATTTTCCCTCCCTCACATTCCCTCCATTTTCCGCCAACCTTTTCCCTCGCGTTTCCCTCGCGTTTCCCCTCCGTCCCCCGGCAGCATCACGAACGACATGGCGCGCCGGCCCCACGCCGCCTTCGGCCCCTCCATGAGCTACGTCGGCCCCGGGCATCACCGCGGTGAGTCGGGGGAATAAATACGGGTTTCGCGGAGGTTTTTTCTCCGGGGACGACGGGGCAGAGGGAGGGGAGGCGGCGAGGAAGGACATTTTGCGCGCCGGGTCCCTAGAAAGCGCTTCCAGCAGGTGGCACGGATGAGTCGAAGCTGCCGGGAATGGAAACACCACCGCGCCGGCGCCAAACGCCTCCCGGTTCCCCTCCGCCCCGGCCACAACCGGCGATTTCTGCACCGGCCACCAGAAAGGGAGATAAACAGGGGAAGAAAACAAAAAAAAGCCACGGGGAAAGGCCAAACTCCACGTTGCTGCGGCAGACGAGGGGGAAGGAGCCTCCTCGTTTAATGATTAAGTGCCATTAAACGTAATGGCTCCATAAAGTAATAGCGGCTCTCAAGGAAGCGCAGAAATAGCTTTACAGCCCGTATCCTGGCGCCGGGGAGCGGCAGGACGGGTTTCGTACGCCCAGAGTCGATTTTCCTCGTGTCTCCTTCGATTTGGAATAAGCGATTCCCAATCCGCGTTAAGGAAACAGAGCTTTGAAAGCCCCAAAAGAAAGAAAAAACATAATTGAATCTGAGCTCACACATAACGCTGCCAGAAACACTTCCCCCGTTTGCTGCTGGTTTTAAGTCCAACGACTTTTGCCGAGTTAAAACATTTTCCATCAAGGCGGCCGGGAAAGGGGCACATTTTTTCTTGTTTATTCAGTTTTTGAGCAACCTGCTCGTTAAAAGCCTGTTTTTAATTTCCAACGTGAATCCAGCTGCTTTCCCCCGGCCAGACCGTCTCGGTGTTCTGCAACGCCAGCCCGGTGCGGTGGTTTTGTCCCCATTATTATGTTTTTAAGCCCAGTTTTTCTTCCAGTCTGGCCTGCCGGAAACACTGATGTGAGGAATACCCCTTTCCTGCCCCGTGCCGGCGCGGGGAGCACCAAACGCTGCCTCCGGCGATGACCGAAGCCGCCGTGAGTCACGCGAACGCACCCGTGTCAGCTTGTGGATCGCCCTAACCCCGCTTTTCCGACCCCAAAAGCCAGCCCGAGCTGCATGGCCCCCCCCCCCCGCTCCATGTCATCACCTCTAATCGACGGGGAGGCGAGGAAGGCCGGGAGAGCCGCCTCCAGCTCCTGCCGAGGCCGTGAGGGCGCAGAGCTGAGCGCCGGCGGGTGGGAAAACGGGCCGAAAGCGGGAAATTGGGGGTGGGAAAGCCGGCTACTGCCCACGGCTCTGTGGTCTGCTCCACGTGGAGACCGGCTGCTTCGCCAGCTTGCACGAGGGCCCGCAGCCATCTCACATGGAGGCCTGGCTCGCACGAGGGCCCGCAGCCATCTTGTACGAGGTCTTGGCTTGCACGAGGGCCTGGCTTGCACGAGGGCCCGCAGCCATCTCGCACGAGTGCCTGGCTCACACGAGGGCCTGGCTCGCACGAGGGCCCGCAGCCATCTCGCACGAGGGCCCGGCTCGCACGAGGGCCCGCAGCCATCTCGCACGAGGGCCCGGCTCACACGAGGGCCCGTGGCCACCTCACACGAGGTCCCAGCTCGCACGAGGGCCCGCAGCCATCTCGCACGAGGGCCCGCAGCCAGTGACCACCTCCCCCGCGGCCTGGCTCTTCCCCCCCCCCCCCGCAGCCCCCAAAGCTGCGCTTTCCACCCCAAAACGACCGCTCCGCGCCGAGCACACGGGGGCGGGGGGGGAGGAGACACAGGGCGCGGAGCCCCGCCCACCCCACCGAGGCCCCGCCCACCCCACCGAGGCCCCGCCCCCGCCGCGGAGGCCCCGCCCCGCCGTGCGCGCTGAGGTCACGCGCCGGCGGCGCTGTCACCGCGCGGCGCCGGCGGCGCGGGAACATGGCGGCCGGCGGCGGCGGCGGCGGCGGCAGCCCCGGAGGAGGCGGCGGCGGCGGCGGCGGCGGCGGCGCCCCATTGCCGGCAGGTGGGGCGGGGCCGCGGGGCGGGGACGTGGGCCGGGCCCGGCGCGGGTGCGGGGGGCTGCGATGCCGGGGCCGGGGCCGGGGGGGGGAGCCGTGGGGCAGGCGTGTGGGGCAGGGAATGAGGGGGGTCAGTGCATGAGGTGCTGTGGGGCGGGGATGTGGGGCGGGGATGTGGGGCAGGGAATGAGGGGGGTCAGTGCATGAGGTGCTGTGGGGCAGGCGTGTGGGGCAGGGAATGAGGGGGGTCAGTGCGTGAGGTGCTGTGGGGCGGGGATGTGGGGCAGGGAATGAGGGGGGTCAGTGCGTGAGGTGCTGTGGGGCGGGGATGTGGGGCAGGGAATGAGAGGGGTCAGTGCGTGAGGTGCTGTGGGGCGGGGATGTGGGGCAGGGAATGAGGGGGGTCAGTGCGTGAGGTGCTGTGGGGCGGGGATGTGGGGCAGGGAATGAGAGGGGTCAGTGCGTGAGGTGCTGTGGGGCGGGGATGTGGGGCAGGGAATGAGGGGGGTCAGTGCATGGGGTGCTGTGGGGCGGGGATGTGGGGCAGGGAATGAGGGGGGTCAGTGCATGAGGTGCTGTGGGGCGGGGATGTGGGGCAGGGAATGAGGGGGGTCAGTGCGTGAGGTGCTGTGGGGCGGGGATGTGGGGCAGGGAATGAGGGGGGTCAGTGCGTGAGGTGCTGTGGGGCGGGGATGTGGGGCAGGGAATGAGGGGGGTCAGTGCGTGAGGTGCTGTGGGGCGGGGATGTGGGGCAGGGAATGAGGGGGGTCAGTGCGTGAGGTGCTGTGGGGCGGGGATGTGGGGCAGGGAATGAGGGGGGTCAGTGCGTGAGGTGCTGTGGGGCGGGGATGTGGGGCAGGGAATGAGGGGGGTCAGTGCGTGAGGTGCTGTGGGGCGGGGATGTGGGGCAGGGAATGAGGGGGGTCAGTGCGTGAGGTGCTGTGGGGCGGGGATGTGGGGCAGGGAATGAGGGGGGTCAGTGCGTGAGGTGCTGTGGGGCGGGGATGTGGGGCAGGGAATGAGGGGGGTCAGTGCGTGAGGTGCTGTGGGGCGGGGATGTGGGGCAGGGAATGAGAGGGATCAGTGCATGAGGTGCTGTGGGGCAGGGATGTGGGGCAGGGATGTGGGGTGGGGAATGAGGGGGATCAGTGCATAGGGAGCCATGGGGCTGGGATCTGGGGCGCCGTGGGGCAGGGATCTGGGGTGCCGTGGGGCAGGCAGTGAGGGGGATCAGTGCATGGGGAGTCATGGGGCGGGGATGTGGGGTGCTGTGGGGCGGGGATGTGGGGCAGGGATGGGGGGTCTCCTGGGGGGGATGTGGAGGTGTGGGGCAGGGATCCTGGGGGTTTGGGGCAGGGATGTGGGGCAGGGCTCTGGGGTGCCGTGGGGCGGGGATGTGGGGTGCCGTGGGGCGGGGATGTGGGGCAGGGATGGGGGGTCTCCTGGGGGGGATGTGGAGGTGTGGGGCAGGGATCCTGGGGGTTTGGGGCAGGGATGTGGGGCAGGGCTCTGGGGTGCCGTGGGGCGGGGATGTGGGGTGCCGTGGGGCGGGGATGTGGGGCAGGGATGGGGGGTCTCCTGGGGGGGATGTGGAGGTGTGGGGCAGGGATCCTGGGGGTTTGGGGCAGGGATGATGTGGGGCGCCGTGGGGCAGGGATGTGGGGCAGGGAAGGAGGGGCATCAGCACATGGGTGTCCCCCCCGGTGTCCCCGTGTCCCCCCCCCCCCGTCCCCACCGGCCCCAGTGCCGCCCCCTGCGTCGGACCACCGTCCCCCCCGTGCTGGGGGGGACACGCTGGGGACACGGGGGGGGGACACACCGCCGCGGGGGGGTGACGGGGGGGTGACAGGGAGGTGACAGGGGGTGACATTGCCCCCCCAGGAGCCATCCGGTCCCCCGCGCCCCCCCCCCCGGCGGAGCCGCCCCGGCCCGGCGCGCTGAGGCACCTCGGTGACGGGGGGGTGACACCACCCTGGGGGGGTGACAGGGAGGTGACAGGGGGTGACAGGGGGTGACATTGCCCCCCCACCCAGGAGCCATCCGGTCCCCCGCGCCCCCCCGGCGGAGCCGCCCCGGCCCGGCGCGCTGAGGCACCTCGGTGTCGGGGGGTGACGGGGGGTGACACCACCCTGGGGGGGTGACAGGGAGGTGACAGGAGGTGACAGGGGGTGACATTGCCCCCCCACCCAGGAGCCATCCGGTCCCCCGCGCCCCCCCGGCGGAGCCGCCCCGGCCCGGCGCGCTGAGGCACCTCGGTGTCGGGGGGTGACGGGGGGGTGACACCACCCTGGGGGGTGACAGGGAGGTGACAGGAGGTGACAGGGGGTGACATTGCCCCCCCACCCAGGAGCCATCCGGTCCCCCGCGCCCCCCCCCCGGCGGAGCCGCCCCGGCCCGGCGCGCTGAGGCGCCGGCGCAGCCCCGCCATGAGCAGCAAGGAGCCCGCGGAGCTGCCCGGTGAGCGCCCCGCCGCGGGGGGGGGGGGGGCAGGGGGGGCCCAGGCGTCCGGCCCCCCTCACCCCCCCCCTTTCCCGCCCCCCCCCCCCCGCAGAGAGGCCCCCCCTGAAGGTGTTCCTGCCGCGGCAGCTGGTGGAGAGTCTGCCCAAGTGCCCCGTGCTGCCGGCGGAGCGCCTGCGCTGGAACACCAACGAGGTGCCGGCGGGGACGCGGGGACACGGGGACAGCGGGGACACGGGGACATGGGGTGACGGGGACAGCAGGGTGATGGGGACACGGGGACAGCGGGGTGACGGGGACGTGGGGACATGGGGTGACAGGGACAGCAGGGTGACGGGGACACGGGGAAAGCGGGGACACGGGGATGTGGGGACATGGGGTGACAGGGACAGCCGGGTGATGGGGACACAGGGACGTGGGGACATGGGGTGACAGGGACAGCAGGGTGATGGGGACACAGGGACAGCAGGGACACAGGGACGTGGAGACATGGGGTGACAGGGACAGCAGGGTGACGGGGACACGGGGAAAGCGGGGACACGGGGACGTGGGGACATGGAGACATGGGGTGACAGGGACAGCGGGGTGATGGGGTCACAGGGACAGCGGGGACACGGGGACATGGGGTCACGGGGACATGGGGTGACGGGGACAGCGGGGTGATGGGGACACGGGGACAGCGGGGATACGGGGACGTGGGGACATGGGGTGACAGGGACAGCAGGGTGACGGGGACACGGGGAAAGCGGGGACACGGGGATGTGGGGACATGGGGTGACAGGGACAGCCGGGTGATGGGGACACGGGGACAGCAGGGACACGGGGACATGGAGACATGGAGACATGGGGTGACAGGGACAGCGGGGTGATGGGGTCACAGGGACAGCGGGGACACGGGGATATGGGGACAGGGGCACAGGGGCCTTGGGGACACGGGGATGGGGGACGGTAGGGCCTTGGGGACATGCTGACAGGGACATGGGGGCTTTGGGGACACAGTGGCAGGGCCCAGCAGGGCCTTGGGGGACACTGGGGCACCAGGGATGGGGCCTTGGGGGACACTGGGGCCTTGGGGACATGATGACAGGGGCCAGCAGGGCCTTGGGGACAGGGTGAGGGAGGACATGGGGGCCTTGGGACACAGTGACAGGGACATGGGCATCTTGGGGTCGTGGTGATGGGGGACAGCAGGGCACCAGCGACAGGGAGCCGGGGGACAGAGGAGTCTTGGGGACATGGTGACAGGGACAGGGGGCCTCGGGGACATGGCGATGGGGGACACGGGGGCCTCGGGGACAGGGTGGGGGGGACACGGGGGCCTCGGGGACATGGTGACGGGGACATGAGCTCGAGGACATGATGATGGGGGACACGGGGGCCTGGGGGACACGGGGACCCCCAGGACATGGCGATGGGGGACACGGGGGCCTTGGGGACACGGTGACAGGGACACGGGGGCCTCGGGGCCGGGGGGGGCCGCCCTCACACCCCCCCCCCCCAGGAGATCGCCTCCTACCTCATCACCTTCGAGAAGCACGAGGAGTGGCTGTGCTGCGCGCCCCGCACCAGGTGGGCCGGGGGGGGGCCGGGGGGGTCCCAGCGCGCCGGGGGGGGGCCGCCCGGCCTCACCCGCCCCCCCCGCGCCCCCCCCAGGCCCCCCAACGGCTCCCTGCTGCTCTACAACCGCAAGAAGGTGAAGTACCGCAAGGACGGCTACTGCTGGAAGAAGCGCCGCGACGGCAAGACCACGCGCGAGGACCACATGAAGCTCAAGGTGCAGGGCGTGGAGGTAGGCCGGGGGGGGCCGGGGGGGCCGCACGGCGCGGGGGGGGCCCGGGGGGGCCCTCGAACCGGCCCCCACCCCCCCCCGTGCCCCGCAGTGCCTCTACGGCTGCTACGTGCACTCCTCCATCGTCCCCACCTTCCACCGCCGCTGCTACTGGCTGCTGCAGGTACCGGGGGGGGGGGGGGGGCGTGGGGGGTCCTTGGCACCCGGGGGGGGTGCGGGGGGGGGTCCTCGGCACGCGGGGGTTGCAGGAGGGGCCCAGGCGGCCCTAATCCCCCCCCAAAACCCTCGGGAAGGACCCAGGGGTCCTTATAGCCCCCCCAGGAGGGTCCCAGGGGTCCTTATACCCCCCCCAGCCCCCCCACGAGGGTCCTAGGTGCCCTTTTACCCCCCAGCCCCTGCCAGGAGGGTCCCAGAGGTCCTTATAGCCCCCCAACACCCCCCCGGGAGGGACCCAGGCGGCCCTAATCCCCCCCCAGCACCCTGGGGAGGGTCCTAGGTGCCCTTTTACCCCCCAGCCCCCCCCAGGAGGAACCTAGGGGTCCTTATAGCCCCCCGGGAGGGACCCAGGCGGCCCTAATCCCCCCCCCAGCCCCCCCACGAGGGTCCTAGGTGCCCTTTTACCCCCCAGCCCCCGCCAGGAGGGTCCCAGAGGTCCTTATAGCCCCCCAACACCCCCCCGGGAGGGACCCAGGCGGCCCTAATCCCCCCCCAGCCCCCCCCAGGCGGGTCCCAGGGGTCCTTATAGCCCCCCAACACCCCCCCGGGAGGGACCCTGGGGTCCTTATCACCCCCCCAGGAGGGGCCCGGTGGTCCTGACACCCCCCCAGCCCCCCCAGGAGGGACCCAGGGGTCCTTATAGCCCCCCAACCCCCCCCAGCCCCTCCCAGGGGTCCTTATAGCCCCCCAACACCCCCCTGGGAGGGACCCAGGCGTCCGGGGCCCTGCGGGGAGGGACCCAGGTGTCCGGGGCGCCCGTGGGGGGGGTCCCAGGCGTGCCCCCCCCCCCCGCAGAACCCGGACATCGTGCTGGTGCACTACCTGAACGTGCCGGCGGCGGAGGAGGGGGGCAAGGCCTGCGCCCCCCCGCTCTGCGCCCCCGGCCCCGAGCGCCGCGAGTGGCTGCGCTGGTCCCAGGAGGAGCTCGTCGCCCAGCTCCGCCCCATGTGTAAGCGCACGGGGGGGGGGGCCCAAGGGGGCCGGGGGGGGTGCGCTGGCCCCCCCTGACCCCCCCGTGCCCCCCCCCAGTCCACGGGGTGAAGTGGGCGTGCGGCCCCGGCGGCGGCGTCTCGCTGGAGCAGGCGGTGCGGCAGGCGCTGGAGAGCCAGCGGGCCCGGCCCGCGCCCCGCACCCACGCCTGCCTCTGCCCCGGTGAGTGCGGCGCCGGGGGGGGGGGGGCCACGCCGCGCCCCCCCGCCCCCCCTGACCCCCCTGACCCCCCCGCCGCAGGCGCCCCCGGGCACAGCTGCAGCAGCACCAAACACCGCATCATCTCGCCCAAAACGGAGGCCTGCGCCAAGCCGGGGGGGCCCAAGGCGCCGTCGTCGCCCGACACCACGCAGCCCTCGCCCGGGGGGGGGGCACCCCCCCCGCCCCCGCCGCCGCCCCCCCCCGGCGCCCCCGCCGTGGCCCTGGGGCTGCCGCTGCTGCTGGTGGCCCCCCCCCCGCCGCCGCCGCCGCCCCCCCCGCCGCCCCCCCCCAAGCCGCTGGGGCTGACGCCCAGCCAGCACCTGGTGGCGGGGGAGGCCGGCGGCGGGGGGGGCGCGGCGGCGGTGGCGGTGGCGGTGGCGGTGGCCCCCCCCGGTGCGGCGGTGCCGGAGCCGGAGCCGGAGCCGGGGGGGGCCTCGGCCTTCGACCCCGACCGCTTCCTCAACAGCCCGCGGCGGGGGCAGACGTACGGGCGCGAGGGGGGGGGCGGGGGGGGGCCACCCGCCCCCCGGCCCCCCCCCGCCGCCGAGGCCGCCGGCCCCCCCCCGGCCAAGGCGCTGCCGCTCGACGGCCTCCTCGCAGAGCTGCTGGCGGAGGGCGGGGGCTGCGCGCGCCCCCCCCGCGCCCCCCCCGGCGGCCCCCCCCCGGCGGCGGCGGCGCCCCCCCCGCGCGGCCCCCCCCCCGCCGCCGCCACCGCCACCCCCGGCGGCCCCGCCGAGCCCCCCGCGCTCGTGGCCATCACCGACTTCTCCCCGGAGTGGTCCTACCCCGAGGCGAGCGCCCGGAGCGGGAGCGGGATCAGGGAGCGGGGAGCGGGGTCGGGATGGGATCAGGATCGGGGATCGGGATCGGGAATCGGGAGCGGGATGGGATCAGGATCGGGGATCGGGATCAGGGATCGGGAATCGGGAGCGGGATGGGATCAGGATCAGGGATTGGAGATCGGGGATCGGGATGGGATCAGGGAGCGAGGATCGGGATCGGAGATCGGGGATGGGATCAGGATCGGGGATGGGCCTCGGGGATGAGGTGGGGGATCAGAATTAGGGATTGGGAATGGGATCAGGATCAGGGGTTGGAGATCAGGATGGGATCAGGGATGGGGCCGGGGGGGCTCTGACACCCCGTGTCCCCCCCCGTTGCGCGCAGGGCGGCGTCAAGGTGCTGATCACGGGGCCCTGGGCCGAGGC
Source organism: Dromaius novaehollandiae (assembly GCF_036370855.1). Taxonomy (NCBI): domain Eukaryota; kingdom Metazoa; phylum Chordata; class Aves; order Casuariiformes; family Dromaiidae; genus Dromaius; species Dromaius novaehollandiae. The sequence goes on from NC_088131.1 coordinate 17,683, forward strand.
TGGGTTGGGAATGGGGATGGGATCAGGGATGGGGCTGGGGGAGATGGGATGGGGCCGGGGGGGGGCCGGGGGGGCTCTGACACCCCGTGTCCTCCCCCGGCCCCCCCCCGCGCAGGGCGGCGTCAAGGTGCTGATCACGGGGCCCTGGGCCGAGGGCGCCGGCGCCTACAGCTGCCTCTTCGACCGCCTCGCGGTGCCGGCGGCCCTGGTGCAGCCCGGCGTGCTGCGCTGCTACTGCCCGCGTGAGTGCCGGGAACAACGCCGGGAACAACGCCGGGAACAACGCCGGGAACAACGCCGGGAGCGGGGCGGGAACGCCGGGATCAAGGCGGGGAAACACCGGGTATCGGGTGGGGGAAGATGCTGGGATCGAGGTGGGAAAAACACCGGGATCAGGGTGGGAAACGCTGGGATCAGGGCGGGAAAAATGCCGGGATTGGGGAGGGGGGGAGATGCTGGGATCCAGGTGGGAAAAACACCGGGATCAGGGTGGGAAAAATACTGGGACTGGGCGGGGGGGAATACTGAAATCGGGGAGGAAACGCTGGGATGGGGGTGGGAAAAATACCGAGATTGAGGAGGAAACACTGGGATGGAGGGGGAAACGGGGATGGGGGGAAATGCCGGGATGGGGGAACGCCGGGATGGGGGAACGCTGGGATGGAGGGATGCCGGGATGAGGGAACGCCAGGATGGAGGGAATGCTGGGATGGAGGGATGCCAGGATGGGGGAAACGCTGGGATGGAGGGAACGCCGGGATGGAGGGATGCCGGGATGGAGGGATGCCGGGATGGGGAAACGCCAGGATGGAGGGATGCCGGGATGGAGGGATGCCGGGATGGAGGGATGCTGGGATGAGGATGCCGGGATGAGGGAACGCCGGTGCTGACGTCGCGGCGTTGGCAGCGCACGAGGCCGGCCCTGCTGCCCTGCGCGTGGCCGTTGCCGCCCGGCTGCTCTCGGCGCCGGCGCCCTTCGAGTACCGGCCCCGCGGCCCCCCCCGCCGCCCGGCGCCCCCCTCGACTGGCTCTCGCTCGACGGTGCGTGCCGCGCCCGGACGCCTGGGCCCCGCGGGGGGGGAGCCTGCAATCGCCCTTATCCCCCGCGCCCGGACGCCTGGGCCCCGCTGGGGGGGGACCCCAAAACCGCCCTTATCCCCTGCGCCCGGACGCCTGGGCCCCGCTGGGGGGGGGACCCCAAAACCGCCCTTATCCCCTGCGCCCGGACGCCTGGGCCCCGCTGGGGGGGGGGGCCCGGAATCGTCTTTATCCCCCGCACCCGGACGCCTGGGCCCCGCTGGGGGGGGACCCCAAAACCGCCCTTATCCCCTGCGCCCGGACGCCTGGGCCCCGCTGGGGGGGGACCCCAAAACCGCCCTTATCCCCCGCGCCCGGACGCCTGGGCCCCGCTGGGGGGGGGGACCCCAAAACCGCCCTTATCCCCCGCGCCCGGACGCCTGGGCCCCGCTGGGGGGGACCCCAAAACCGCCCTTATCCCCCGCGCCCGGATGCCTGGGCCCCACTGGGGGGGGGACCCCAAAACCGCCCTTATCCCCTGCGCCCGGACGCCTGGGCCCCGCTGGGGGGGGGGACCCCAAAACCGCCCTTATCCCCCGCGCCCGGACGCCTGGGCCCTGCTGGGGGGGGACCCCAAAACCGCCCTTATCCCCTGCGCCCGGACGCCTGGGCCCCGCTGGGGGGGGACCCCAAAACCGCCCTTATCCCCCGCGCCCGGACGCCTGGGCCCTGCTGGGGGGGGACCCCAAAACCACCCTTATCCCCTGCGCCCGAACGCCTGGGCCCTCTCGCAGCAGGGAGCGGGTGCGTGGGGGGGTCACCCGGACGCCTGGGCCCTCTCACAGCGGGGAGGGGGCGCGTGGGGGGGTCACCCGGACGCCTGGGCCCTCTCACAGCGGGGAGGGGGCGCGTGGGGGGGTCGCCCGGACGCCTGGGCCCTCTCGCAGCGGGGAGGGGGCACGTGGGGGGGTCGCCCGGATGCCTGGGCCCTCACCCCCCCCCCCAGACAACCAGTTCCGGATGTCGATCCTGGAGCGCCTGGAGCAGATGGAGAAGCGCCTGGCCGAGATGGCGGCCGGGGCCCAGGGGCCGCGGGGGGGCCCCGGCGACCCCCCCCCGGGGCAGGTGAGGCCGTGCGGCGCCCGGACGCCTGGGCCCCTTCCCGGGGGTTTCGGGGGGTTCCAGGGGTTTCGGGGGGTTTTTCCAGGGGGTTTCTGGGGGGGGTTTGGGGGGTTCCCGGGGGTTTTCCGGGGGGGTTTCTGCAGGTTTTCCGGGGGGTTTCTGGGGGATTTTCCGGGGGGTTTCTTGGGGGTTTTCTGGGGGGTTCCTGGGGGTTTCTGGGGTTTCCTGGGGGCTTCTGGGGGGTTTTCCTGGGGGTTTTGGGGGGGTTCTGGGTAGTTTTCTGGGGGTTTTCCTGGGGGTTTTCTGGGGGTTTTCCTGGGGGCTTCTGGGGGGCTTCCAGGGGGTTTCTGGGGTTTCCAGCAGGTTTTCCGGGGGTTTCCCAGGGTTTTCCGGGGGGTTTCCTGGGGGTTTCCCAGGGCTTTTCCAGGGTTTTGGGGGGTTTCTGGGGTTTCCCAGGAGTTTCCGGGGGTTTTCTGGGGGGGTTCCTGGGGGTTTTCTGGGGTTTCCCAGGGTTTTCTGGGGGGCTTTGGGGGACTTTCTTGGGGGGTTTCCGTGCGGTTTCCTGAGTGTTTTCCGGGGGGTTTTCCGGCGGTTTCTGGGGGGGTTTTCCGGGGTTTTCCCAGGGGGTTTCTGGGGGCGTTTTTTGGGGTTTTCCCGGGGGATTTCTGGGGGTTTCTGGGGGGTTTTCCGGGTGGTTTCTGGGGGGGTTTCCGGGGGTTTCTGGGGGGGTTTTCCGGGGGTTTCCCGGGGGATTTCTGGGGGTTTTCCCGGGGGGTTTCTGGGGGGTTTCCGGGTGGTTTCCCGGCGTTTTCCGGGGTGGTTTCGCGGGGTCCGCGCCGCGGTCGTGGTGGCTGACGGGCGTGTGCAGGGGCCGGGGCCGGGGCCGGGCGACGCCTTCGAGCGGCGGGTGGTGGCCGTGTGCGAGGCGCTGATGGCGCGGGGGGGCCGCCCGGGCCCCGTTGCTGTCCCCGGCCCCGCTGTTGTCCCCGGCCCCGCTGTTGTCCCCGGCCCCGCGGCCGCCCGCCGCGGCCTGACGCTGCTGCACCTGGCGGCTGCCCAGGGCTACGCCGGCCTCGTCGACACCCTGCGCCGCTGGAGGTGGGGACGGCGCGGCGACGGCGGCACGGGGACCGGGAAACGGGCGTGGAAACCAGGGAAACGGGGACGGGGACGGGGACGGGGGACGGAAATGGGGACGGGGGAAACGGGGGAACAGGGACAGACTGGGGAAACGGGGACGGGGACGGGGGACGGAAATGGAGAAACGGGGGTGGAAACAGGGGAAACGGGGACGGGGAAACAGGGACGGGGAAACAGGGATGGAAACGGGGACGGAAATGGGGACGGGGGAAACGGGGGAACAGGGACAGACTGGGGAAACGGGGACGGGGATGGGGGGGGACGGGGAAACAGGGATGGAAACAAGGGAAACGGGGACGGGGAAACGGGGGAAACGGGGACAGGGAAACGGGGGAAATGGGAAATGGAGACAGGGACAGAAACGGGGATGGAAATGGGGGAAACGGGGATGGGGACATGGGAAATGGAGACAGAAACGGGAAACGGGGATGGTGGAACAGGGACAGAAACAAGGGAAACGGGCGGAAACAGGGACGGGGAAATGGGGACGGAAATGGGGGAAATGGCGACAGGGAAATGGGGACGGGGACGGAAACGGGGGAAATGGGGACGGAAACGGGGATGGGGAAATGGGATGGAAATGGAGGAAACGGGGACGGAAACAAGGGAAACAGGGACGGGGGAAACGGGGATGGAAACAAGGATGGACGAGGGGAAACTGGGATGGAAACGGGGACGGAAATGGGGGAAACAGGGACAGAGAAGGGGATGGGGACAGACGGGGAAACGGGGATGGAGATGGGGATGGAAACAAGGGAAATGGGGATGGAGGTGGAAACGGGGGAAACAGGGACAGAAATGGGGATGGGGATGGAAATGGGGGAAATGGGAACGGGGAAATGAGGATGGGGACAGACGGGGGAAACAGGGACAGACGGGCGGAAATGGGATGGACATAGGAACAGATGGGGGAAATGGAGACAAAAATGGGGGAAAACGGGGACGGATGGGGGAAATGGATGGGGATGGATGGAAACGGGGACGGGGGAAATGGGGACGGACGGGGTGGAAACAGGGATGAGGACGGATGGGGGAAACAGGGACAGGGATGGAGGAGGGGGACGGAGACGAAGGGGGGAAACTGGGGACGAATGGGGGAAACAGGGACGGATCCGGAGGGGGAGAAATGGGAACCACGAGGACAGATCCGGCCGGGGGGAGACGGGGAGGGACCCGGAGAGGGGAAACGGCGCTGGATCCCGCCGGGGGGATGGGAAATGGGGCTGGATCCAGCCGGGGAGAGACAGGGAGGGACCCGGAGGCGGGAAACGGGGCTGGATCCCGCCGGGGAGGTCGGGAAACGGGGCTGGGGCTGGGGATATCCGCCGGGATCGTCCCTCACCCCCTCCGTCCCCCCCGGCAGGGCGCTGGCGGCCGAGAGCCCGGACCTGGAGCGGGAGGTCGACCCGCTCGGCGTGGACCACTTCCGCTGCACGCCCCTGGTGAGACGCACGGACACGGGGCGCGGGGGGGGGGCACGCACGGACACGGGGGGGCCGCTGACCGCTGTGTCCCCCCCCCCCGCAGATGTGGGCCTGCGCCCTGGGGCAGCGGGAGGCGGCGGTGCGGCTGGCGCGCTGGGAGCGGCGGGCGCTGGCGGTGCCGGACGCCCTGGGCCGCCTGCCGCTGAGCCTCGCCCGCGCCCGCGGCCACCGGGGCCTGGCCGCCCGCCTGGAGCGGCTGCAGCGCCGCCGCCGGCCCCCCCGCCGCCCCCCCCGCCTGCCCTCCCCGCTCGCCCCCAGCCCCGACACAGGTACGGACGACGGCGACGCTCCCCCGGGTCCCGCCGCGACGTCCCCGAGGTCCCGCTGGGGTGTCCCCGAGCTCCCCCGGCCGCTCTGGGGTGTCCCTGGGCCCATCTGGGGTGTCCCCAAGGTCCCCCAGCCACTCTGGGGTGTCCCTGCGCCCATCTGGGGTGTCCCCAAGGTCCCCCGGCCGCTCTGGGGTGTCCCCGGGCCCATCTGGGGTGTCCCCGGGGTCCCACTGGGGTGTCCCCGAGGTCCCCTGGCCACTCTGGGGTGTCCCTGCGCCCATCTGGGGTGTCCCCAAGGTCCCCCGGCCGCTCTGGGGTGTCCCCGGGCCCATCTGGGGTGTCCCCGGGGTCCCACTGGGGTGTCCCCGAGGTCCCCCGGCCGCTCTGGGGTGTCCCTGCGCCCATCTGGGTTGTCCCCAAGGTCCCCTGGCCACTCTGGGGTGCCCCCAGGTCCATCCGGGGCGTCCCCAAGGTCCCCTGGCCACTCCGGAGCATCCCTGGGCCCATCTGGGGTGTCCCCAAGGTCCTCTGGCCACTTCAGAGTGTCCCCAGGCCCATCCAGGGTGTCCCCGAGGTCCCACTGGGGTGTCCCTGAGGTCCCCTGGCCTCTCTGGGGTGTCCCCAAGGTCCCCTGGCTGCACTGGGGTGTCCCTGGGCCCATCCGGGGTGTCCCCAACGTCCCCCGGCCACTCTGAGGTGTCCCCGGGCCCATCCGGGGTGTCCCCAAGGTTCCCTGGCCACTCCGGAGCATCCCTGGGCCCATCCGGCGTGTCCCCAAGGTCCCCTGGCCACTCCAGAGTGTCCCCAGGGCCATCCAGGGTGTCCCAGAGTCCCTCAGGGGTGTCCCTGAGGTCCCCTGGCTGCTCTGGGGTGTCCCCAGGCCCATCCGGGGTGTCCCCAAGGTCCCCCAGCCACTCCGGAGCATCCCTGGGCCCATCTGGGGTGTCCCCAAGGTCCTCTGGCCACTGCAGAGTGTCCCCAGGCCCATCCAGGGTGTCCCCGAGGTCCCCTGGCCGCTCTGGGGTGTCCCCGGGCCCATCTGGGGTGTCCCCAAGGTCCCCCGGCCACTCTGAGGTGTCCCCAGGCCCATCCGGGGAGTCCCCAGGTCCCTCAGGGGCGTCCTCACATCTCTCGGGGGTGTCCCTGAGGTCCCCTGGCCGCTCTGGGGTGTCCCTGGGCCCATCTGGGGTGTCCCCAGGTCCCTCAGGGGTGTCCCCAAGGTTCCCTGGCCACTCCGGAGCATCCCTGGGCCCATCCGGCGTGTCCCCAAGGTCCCCTGGCCACTCCAGAGTGTCCCCAGGCCCATCCAGGGTGTCCCCAAGGTCCTGCTGGGGTGTCCCCGAGGTCCCCTGGCCACTCTGAGGTGTCCCTGGGCCCATCTGGGGTGTCCCCAAGGTCCCCTGGCCACTCCAGAGTGTCCCCAAGGCATCCAGTGTGTCCCCGAGGTCCCACGGGGGTGTCCCCCAGGTCCCCTGGCTGCTCTGAGGTGTCCCCGGGCCCATCTGGGGTGTCCCCAAGGTCCCCTGGCCACTCCGGAGCATCCCTGGGCCCATCCGGCGTGTCCCCAAGGTCCCCTGGCCACTCCAGAGTGTCCCCAGGGCCATCCAGGGTGTCCCTGAGTCCCTCAGGGGTGTCCCTGAGGTCCCCTGGCTGCTCTGGGGTGTCCCCAGGCCCATCCAGAGCGTCCCCAAGCCCATCCAGGGTGTCCCCGAGGTCCCCCAGCTGCTCCAGAGCATCCCTGGGCCCATCCGGGGTGTCCCCAAGGTCCCCTGGCCACTCCAGGGTGTCCCCAGGCCCATCCAGGGTGTCCCCAAGGTCCTGCTGGGGTGTCCCCGAGGTCCCCTGGCCACTCTGAGGTGTCCCTGGGCCCATCTGGGGTGTCCCCAAGGTCCCCTGGCCACTCCAGAGTGTCCCCAAGGCATCCAGTGTGTCCCCGAGGTCCCACGGGGGTGTCCCCCAGGTCCCCTGGCTGCTCTGAGGTGTCCCCGGGCCCATCTGGGGTGTCCCCAAGGTCCCCTGGCCACTCCGGAGCATCCCTGGGCCCATCCGGCGTGTCCCCAAGGTCCCCTGGCCACTCCAGAGTGTCCCCAAGGCCATCCAGGGTGTCCCTGAGTCCCTCAGGGGTGTCCCTGAGGTCCCCTGGCTGCTCTGGGGTGTCCCCAGGCCCATCCAGAGCGTCCCCAAGCCCATCCAGGGTGTCCCCGAGGTCTCCCAGCTGCTCCAGAGCATCCCTGGGCCCATCCGGGGCGTCCCCAAGGTCCCCCGGCCACTCCAGGGTGTCCCCAAGGCCATCCGGGGCGTCCCCAAGGTCCCCCGGCCACTCCAGGGTGTCCCCAAGCCCATCCGGGGTGTCCCCGAGGTCCCCCAGCTGCTCCAGAGCATCCCTGGGCCCATCCGGGGCGTCCCCAAGGTCCCCTGGCCGCTCCGGGGTGTCCCCAAGGCCATCCGGGGCGTCCCCGAGGTCCCCCAGCTGCTCCAGAGCATCCCTGGGCCCATCCGGGTCATCCCCAAGGTCCCCTGGCCACTCCAGGGTGTCCCCAAGGCCATCTGGGTCATCCCCAAGGTCCCCCGGCCACTCCAGGGTGTCCCCAAGGCCATCCGGGGTGTCCCCGAGGTCCCCCAGCCGCTCCGGAGCCCCTCGGGGTGCCCCCGTCCCCCTCGGGGCGTCCCCGGGCGCCCCGACGGCCCTGGCGTCCCCCCCGCAGGGCTCAGCACCGCCAGCAGCGTCTCGTCGCCCTCGGAGCTGTCGGACGGATCCGGCTGCGGCTGCGGATCCAGCTGCGGCTGCGGCTGCGGCTGCGGCTGCGTTCGGCGCAGCTCGGCCTGCTCCAGCGCCTCGGCCGCCCGCCCCTCGCCGGCCCCCAGCCCCGAGAGCCCCATGGAGCTGGGGGGGCCGCCCAGCCCCGCCCTCGCCGACGGCGCGCAGGTAGGGCGTGGGGGGCGGGGGGGGGCCCAGGCGTCCGGGCCGGCGGCGCGGCTCACCCCCTCGGCGCAGGTGGACGTGGCGGCGCTGGCGCGGCAGGTCCTCGAGGCGACGCCGGAGCGCATCAAGCACGAGGCGGCGGCGGCCCCGGCGCCGGGGGGGAGCGGGAGCGGGAGCGCCCGGCCCCGGGGGGGCTCGGCGCCGCCATGGCCTGGCTGGCCCCCTACCTGGAGGGGGCCGACCGCCCGCCCGGGGCCCCCCAGCGCAGGTAGGGCGACGCGGCGGCGGCGGGGGGGCGTGGGGGGGGATGTGTGGGGCGCGCCGTGGGGCGGCCCCGGTCCCACGCCGCCCCCCCGCAGCCCCCCGGAGACCCCCGGCTGGGCCGAGTTCCTGCGGGCGTCGGCGGGCGGCCGGGTGGAGCGCGACCTGGCGCTGCTGACGCTCTCGGACCGCGAGCAGCGCCAGCTCTACGAGGCCGCCCGCGTCATCCAGAGCGCCTTCCGCAAGTACAAGGTGACCCCCCCGGCCTGACACCCCCCCCACACGCCCCGGCGCGGACGCGGGATCCCCCCGGCGCGGCCCCACGACCCTCCCCGGCATGGTGGGATCCCCCCCGGCACGGCCCCGGGATCTGCCCGGCATGGTGACAGGATCCCCCCCGGCACGGCCCCGGGATCTGCCCGGCATGGTGACAGGATCCCCCCCGGCACGGCCCCGGGATCTGCCCGGCATGGTGACAGGATCCCCCCCGGCACGGCCCCGGGATCCCCCCCGGCACAGCGGGATCCCCCTCGGCATGGCCACAGGATCCCCCCAGCACAGCCAGAGGATCCCCCCCGGCACAGTGGGATCCCCCTCAGCACGGCCATGGGATCCCCCTCGGCACGATAGCGGGATCCCTCCCCCCGGCACAGCGGGATCCCCCTCGGCATGGCCACAGGATCCCCCCAGCACAGCCAGAGGATCCCCCCCGGCACAGTGGGATCCCCCTCAGCACGGCCACGGGATCCCCCTCGGCACGATAGCGGGATCCCTCCCCCCGACACAGCGGGATCCCCCTCAGCATGGCCCTGCAATCCCCCCCGGCACGGCCACAGGATCCCCCCCAGCATGGCAGCAGGATCCCCCCCCCAGCACAGCGGGATCCCCCCCAGCACAGCAGGATCCCCCCCAGCACAGCGGGATCCCCCCCAGCACAGCAGGATCCCCCTCAGCACAGCCCTGCGATCCCCCCCAGCACAGCCACAGGATCCCCCCCCAGCACAGCCATGGGATCCCCCCCGGCAATGCAGCGGGATCCCCCCCAGCACGGTGGGATCCCCCGGCTCTCACCTGTCCCCCCCCCCCCCAGGGCCGGCGGCTGAAGGAGCAGCAGGAAATGGCTGCGGCCGTGATCCAGCGCTGCTACCGCAAGTACAAGCAGGTAACGGGGCTTGGGGCCCCCCGGATCCCCTGGATCCCCCCTCAGATCCCCCTGGATCCCCTCAGATCCCCCCTCAGATCCCCCTAGATCCCTCTGGATCCCCCCCAGATTCCCCCTGGACACCCACCCCCTTGAGATCCCCCCAGATTCCCCCTGGACACCCACCCCCTATGGATGCCCCTGGACCCCCCCTCCAGATCCCCCTGGATCCCCCCTTGGATCCCCCCGGATCCCTCCCGGCCCCCGCTAACCCCCTCTCTCTCTGTCCCGCAAGCTCACCTGGATTGCTCTGAAGGTAACGGGGACGCCGGGGCCCCGCCGGGGCTGGGGGGGCGGCGCCCGGACGCCTGGGCCCCTCCTCGAGGGCTGGGGGTCACCCAGATGCCGGGGCCCCGCCGGGAGGGTGGTGGGGTTCGCCCGGACGCCTGGGCCCCTCCCCAAGGGCCACCCGGATGCCGGGGCCCCCCGCGTTGGCTGGGGGCTCCCCCGGACACCTGGGCCCCCCCCGCTGAGGGCCGCCCGGACGCCGGGGCCCGCTGACCCCCCCCCCGCCGTGCCCCCCCCGCAGTACGCGCTGTACCAGCGGATGACGCGGGCGGCCATCCTGATCCAGAGCAAGTTCCGCAGCTACTCGGAGCAGAAGAAGTTCCAGCGGCGCCGGCGGGCGGCCGTGCGCATCCAGCAGTGCTACCGCAGCCACCGCGCCCAGCGCCAGGGCCCCCCCCGCGCCCCCCCCGCGCCCCCCCCGCCCCCCCGCCCCAGGTGAGACACACACACCCCCCCCCCCCGCCCGGACACCAGGGCCCTCCCGTGCGCGCCGCCCGGACGCTGGGGCCCTCCCCGGCCGGGGGTGCTCAGACGCCTGGGCCCTGCGGGGTGGGGGGGCACTCGGACGCCTGGGCCCTGCAGGGTGGGGGGTGCCCGGACTCCTGGGCCCTCCCTGGGCAGGGGGCACCTGGCCACTTGGATCCCCTCGGGGGGGGGGGGGGGCACCTGGACGCCTGGGCCCCATGGGGGTGGGGGGGGGACGCCCGGACACCTGGGCCCCACAGGGCGGGGTGGGGGCGTGGGGGGGTGCTCGGACACCCGGGTGTCCCGCGGGCGGGTGAGGGGGGGGCCCGGACGCCTGGGCCCTCACCCGCCCCCCTCTCCCCCCCCCAGGGGCACCTTCCTCACCAAGAAGCAGGACCAGGCGGCGCGCAAGATCATGCAGTTCCTGCGGCGCTGCCGGCACCGGTGCGGGGGGGGGACGGGGGGCTGGGGGGGCTGCGGGGGGGCGGATTCGGGGCTGGGGGGGCCGGGGGGGGTTTCCCCACATCTCACCCCCCCCTTTTCTCCCCCCCTCCCAGGATGAAGGAGCTGAAGCAGAGCAGAGAGCTGGAAAGTTTACAGAAGCAGGGCCTGGCCTCGTAACCCCCACGCCGGGGGCCCAGGCGTCCGGGGCTGCCCCCCCCCCCGCCCCGCACCAGGGACCCAGGCATCCGGGGCCATCGCCCCCCCCACAAGCAGCATGGACCCAGGCGGCCGGGGACGTCACCGTGGGCCCAGGCGGCCGGGGCCATCGCCCCCCCCACGGACCTGGCCTGCTGCACCAGGGACCCAGGCGTCCGGGGACGGTTCCCCCCCCCCCCCAGCATGGACCCAGGCGTCCGGGGACGGTTCCCCCCCGCACCATGGACCCAGGCGTCCGGGCCCCCCCCCGGCTTTGCCTTATCTCTGGTGCCAAGCGCCCCCGTCCTGCTGCCGCCGGGGGTGGGGGGGTGGTTTGGGGGCCCGGACGCCTGGGCCCATGGGGGCGGGGCCGCCCCCCCCCCCCGCTGCCTGTACATACGCTGCCGCCGCGGCCCCGGCCGCCTTTGTACAAATTTCCATTAAAAACGACAAAACGGCAAAGAGGAGAAGAGTGGGGGGGGGGCCAGGACGGGGGGGGGGGGGGCACACGCGGCGGGGGGGGGACGGGAAACCCCTGGGCTGCCCCTTTAAGAGCCCCTCTGCCCTCGCCTTTAAGGAGGTTCTGCCCCTTTAAGGGCAGGTCACCCTGGTTTTATCCCCCCCGAAAAAGGGGTCTGTTCCCCTTTAAGGCCATGGGGGGGGGGGGCAGAGGTGTGCCTGCACCTTTAAGACCTGCGCCTTTAAGACCTATGCCCTTAAGTCTTGTGCCTTTAAGAGCTGTGCCTTTAAGGCCTGCGCCTTTAATACCTGTGCCCTTAAGCCCTATGGCTTTAAGGCTTGTGCCTTTAAGCCCTGCGCCTTTAAGACCTGCACCTTTAAGACCTATGCCCTTAAGTCTTGTGCCTTTAAGAGCTGTGCCTTTAAGGCCTGCGCCTTTAATACCTGTGCCCTTAAGCCCTATGGCTTTAAGGCTTGTGCCTTTAAGCCCTGCGCCTTTAAGGCCTGCACCTTTAAGGCCTGTGCCCTCAAGCCCTGCGCCTTTAAGACGGTCCCCGCGCCGTTAGGCCCGCTTGAGGGTTTAATCCCCTCCGACAGCTCCTTAAAGGGCGGTGTGGGTGGGTGGGGGGGTCGTATCCCTTTAAGCACGCCCGTTGGGGGTGGTGGTTTCCTTTTTTATCCCTCCGACAGCGGAATAGGGGCGCGGCGCCTTTAAGGCGCGCGGTGACGCGCGCGTGACGCGCGCGGTGGGCGGGGCGCGGCGGCGGCGGCGGCGGCGTCCCAAGATGGCGGAGCTGGACCTGCTGGGCTCCATCCTGAGCGCCATGGAGCGCCCGCCCGGCCTGGCCGACGGCGAGGCGCGGCGGCGCGCGCGGGGTCAGCGCGGGGGCGCCCCGGGGTCACCAACGGCCGCCGCGGGGTCACCAACGGCCGCCGAGGGCGCGCGCGCGGCACCCGGCTCCCTCCTCCCCCCCCCCCCCGCCCGCCCTGGCCACGCCCCCTCGCGGGTTAAGGGGGGGCGGGAGGTTGTCGGCCACGCCCCTCCCCCTGCGCGCTTAGCCACGCCCCCCCGCGGACCCGCCCCGGGGGGACCCTGCTGTGCTGCTTGGGGGGGGGCTTCGCCCACAGGCCCCTCTTAGCCCCGCCCACAGGAGCATGCCCAGCCCTGGCCCCACCCCCTCAGGTCTTGACCCTGCCCCCAGGACCCCCCCAGCTCTGACCCCGCCTCTTCAGGTCCTGACCCCGCCCCCAGGACCCCCCCAGCTCTGGCCCCACCCCTTCAGGTCCTGACCCCGCCCCCAGGACCCCCCCAGCTCTGACCCCACCCCTTCAGGTCCTGACCCCGCCCCCAGGACCCCCCCAGCTCTGGCCCCACCCCTTCAGGTCCTGACCCCGCCCCCAGGACCCCCTCCAGCTCTGACCCCGCCTCTTCAGGTCCTGACCCCGCCCCCAGGACCCCCCCCAGATCTGGCCCCACCCCTTCAGGTCCTAACCCCGCCCCCCAGGACCCCCTCCAGCTCTGACCCCGCCTCTTCAGGTCCTGACCCCGCCCCCAGGACCCCCCCAGATCTGGCCCCGCCTCTTCAGGTCCTAACCCCGCCCCCCAGGACCCCCCCAGCTCTGGCCCCGCCTCTTCAGGTCCTGACCCCGCCCCCAGGACCCCCCCAGCTCTGGCCCCACCCCTTTATGTCCTGGCTCCACCCCCAAGACCCTCTTAATCCCGCCCCCAGGGTCACCCCCAGCCTTGACCCCGCCCCTTTGGGCCCTGACCCCGCCCCCAGGACCCCCCATACCCCCATCCCGGAGGCCCTGGCCCCGCCCCTGCGACCCCCTTAGCCCCACCCCTGAGGTGGGGGCAGGGCGGGGATGGGCCCAGGCGTCCGAGCCCCCCCACAACCCCCCCCCCCCAGAACAAGCCGCTCGGGTGAAGAAGCTGCAGGAGCAGGAGAAGCGACAGAAGGTCGAGTTCAGGAAGCGGGTGAGTGTCGGGCCGGACGCCTGGGCCCCTCCTGCCCGGACGCCTGGGCCCCCTCCCGGCCCGGACACCTGGGCCCCCTCCCGCCCGGACGCCTGGGCCCCTCCCGCCCGGACGCCTGGGCCCTGACGCGGCGCCGCCCGCAGATGGAGCAGGAGGTGTCCGAGTTCATCCAGGCCAGCGGGGAGCCGCGGCGGCGCTTCCAGCCCATGAGCAAGATCGAGAGGAGCATCCTGTGAGGGGGGGCGCCGGGGGGGGCGCCGGGGGGGTCAGGGACCCCGGGGGGGACGTTGGGGGGGCTCAGGGGCCGCTGGGACGGGGGGGGCCCAGGGGGCTGCTCTGCCGGGGGGCAGGAGGGGATCCGCCGGGGCAGTTCCCCCCGAGGGGGGCGGTTGTTGCCCCCCCCCGGGGCAGTTTCCCCCCCCCGGGGGCATTCCCCCCCCCCGGCGGCGGCTGACGCCCTCCCGCAGCCACGACGTGGTGGAGGTGGCCGGGCTGACGTCCTTCTCCTTCGGCGACGACGAGGAGAGCCGCTACGTCATGGTCTTCAAGAAGGTGCGTGGGCGGGGCTGGGGGGGGCCCAGGTGTCCCGGGGGGGGACCCAGGCGTCCGGGGGGGGGCCCAGGCGTCCGGGAGGGGCCCAGGCGTCCGGGTGCCTCCCCGCGCAGGAGTTCGCCCCCTCGGACGAGGAGCTGGAGGCCTATCGCCGCGGCGAGGAGTGGGACCCGCAGCGGGCCGAGGAGAAGCGGCGCCTCCGGGTGAGGGGGCGGGGCCTGCGCCCAGGGGGCGGGGCTTGGGAGCGAGGGGGCGGGGCCTATGGCTCAAGGGGGAGGGGTCTGGGGTGATGGGGTGGGGCTTGTCTTGGGGGGGCGGAGCCTGCAATGGCAGCTGGGGCCCATTGTAGGGTGCTGCTGGGGGTGTGGGTGGGGCTTGTGGAGGGGGCGGGGCTTATGGGAAAGGGCGTGGCTGCAGGGGAGGAGCTGGGGGTGGGGCTTGCTGGGGGAGGTGGAGCTATGGGGCAGGGAGAGCCTATCAGAAGGGGCATTACCATAGAAGGTAAGGGGGTGGGGCTTCCTGAGGGGGTGGAGCCAGCAGAGTGGGTGGGGCTTGAGACGACAGCTGTTCCTGAACAGGAGCCAGCAGGAGGGTGGGGCTTGCTGAGGGCGTGGCTCCAGGGGGGCGTGGCCTCCCCGGGGTGGGCGTGGCGGTGACGGCCCCGCCCCCAGGAGCTGGCGGCGCAGCAGGAGGAGGCGGAGCTCCGCCGCGGCCCCGCCCCCGTGAGCCCCCTCAGCGACTACAAGGACAAGTACCGGCACCTCATCGGCACCGCCGCCGCCAAGGCCGCCGCCCGCACCATGGAGGCCAACAAGGCCTACGGCTGCGGTGAGCCCCCACGCCGGGGCCCCCCCGGGACGCCGGGACCCCCCCGGGGCGCCTGGGACCCTTCCGGGGCGCCTGGGACTCCCCCGGGACGCCGGGACCCCCCCGGGGCACCTGGGACCCTTTCGGGGCGCCTGGGACCCCCCCGGGACGCCGGGACCCCCCCAGGGCTTCTGGGACTCCTATGGGGCCCCTGGGACCCCCCCGGACGCCAGGGCCCCCCCGGGGATGTCTGGGACCCTTCCGGGGCGCCTGGGACTCCCCCCGGACGCCAGGGCCCCCTGGATGCCAGGGCCCCCCCGGGAATGCCTGGGACCCCTATGGGGCCCCTGGGACCCCCCCCGGACGCCAGGGCCCCCCCGGATGCCTGGGCCCCCCCGGGGACGCCTGGGTCCTCTATGGGGCTCCCAGGACCCCCCCAGGGTACCTGGACGTCTCAGACACCCCCCCGGACACATGGGACCCCCCCCCCGGGGCGCCTGGGTCCTCTATGGGACCCCCAGACACTGGGGCCCCCCCACTCCGGACACCTGAGTCCCCCCCAGGGCGCCTGGGTCCCCTATGGGGTGCCCGGACGCCTGGGCCCCTCCTGGGGTTCCCAGAACCCTCCCAGAGCCCCCGGACACCTGGGACCCGCCCCAGGACGCCTGGGCCCCCCCGGGGCGCCTGGATACCTGGGACCCCCATGGGGGGGGGGGATGCCAGAGTCCCTGGGGGGGGGACAGGGGGTGCCTGGGTCCCTGGCTGGGTCCTCGTGGGGGGCAGAGAGAGACCAGACGCCTGGGCCCCCTGGGGGGGGTGGGGGGGTGTCTGGACGCCTGGGTGCCCTGGGGAGGGGGGTGCCCGGACGCCTGGGCCCCCTGTCACCCCCGCGTCCCCCCCCCAGTGCCGGTGGCCAACAAGCGGGACACGCGCTCCATCGAGGAGGCCATGAACGAGATCCGGGCCAAGAAGCGGCTGCGGCAGGCGGAGGACGAGGGCGGCGCCGGCGGAGCCTCGGCCTAGGGGGGCCCAGGAGTCCGGGGGCGAGGGGGGGGGCGGGGGGGGGGCCAGGGGCGGCGCGGGGCCGCGGGGCTTCCGCTTGCGCCCATAAACCGTCTCTGCTTGAACCCAACCGCCTGTGTCTGCTGGGGGGCCCCAGGAGTCCTGGCGCCGTTTGGGGGGGCCCAGGAGTCCTGGTGGCATTGTGGGGGGGCCCAGGAGTCTTGGTGACATCATTGGGGGGGGCCCAGGAGTTCTGGTGACATTGGGAGGGGCCCAGGAGTCCTGGTGACACCATGGGTGACCCAGGAGTTCTGGTGACATCAGGAGGGGCCCAGGAGTCCTGGTGGCATCGTGGGGGGGCCCAGGAGTCCTGGTGACACCAGGGGGGGCCCAGGAGTCCTGGTGGCATTGTGGGGGGGCCCAGGACTCTTGGTGACATCATTGGGGGGGGCCCAGGAGTTCTGGTGACATCAGGAGGGGCCCAAGAGTCCTGGTGACATCATGGGGGGCCCAGGAGTCCTGGTGACACCAGGGGGGGCCCAGGACTCTTGGTGACATCGTGGGGGGGCCCAGGAGTCCTGCCCGCGTCCCCCCCCCCCCCCAGTAACGAGGCGGCTCCGTCGGCTCCGGGTCATTTATTGAGCAGGTTTGGCGACACCGGGGGGGCGTCGCGGCCGTCCCAGGGGGGGACGCGGTGGCCCTGGTGGCCCCGGGGGGACGCGGTGGCCCCGGGGAGGGGGGGGGACACACGGTGGCCCCGGCCGCCCCCGTCCTACTTGGCCCGGGGGTTCCTGAACTTGCGCCCGGCGAAGGTGGCCTTGTCACCCAGCGCCTCCTCGATCCTGGGGGACGGCGGTGAGCGGGGGGACACGGGGGGGGACACGGGGGGACACGGGGGGGTGGCTTGGCGGGGACGCAGGGGTGGGGACGGTCCCCTGGGGGACACGGGGACAGGGATGGACCTGGGGGACAGCGATGGTCCTGGAGGGGACGTGGGGACAAGGAGGGACCTGGGAGGATGAGGATGGTCCCGGGGGGGACACGGGGACAAGGATGGACCTGGGGGACATGCAAGGACACGGATGGGCCTGGTAGGGTGACGTGGGGACAGGGATGGGCTTGGGAGGACGAGGATGGTCCCAGAGGGGACATGGGGACAGGGAGGGACCTGGTGGGGTGACATGGGGACAAGGATGGGGCTGGGAGGACAAGGATGGTCTTGGGGGACAAGGACAGTCCCAGAGGGGGGGCATGGGGACAGGGATGGACCTGGGGGACATGGGGACAGGGATGGTCCCGGTGGGGTGATGTGGGGACAGGGACGGACCTGGGGGGACGAGGATGGTCCTGGGGGACAAGGACAGTCCCGGGGGGGACATGGGGACGAGGACGGTCCTGGAGGGGACATGGGGACAGGGACGGACCTGAGGGGACAAGGATGGACTTGGGGGGGACGTGGGGACAGGGATGGTCCTGGGGGACAGGGAGGGTCCCAGTGGGGCCATGGGGACAGGGATGGACCTGGGGGGGTGACATGGGGACAAGGATGGGCCTGGGGGACACGGGGACAGGGATGGACCCGGGCGTCCTGGTGGCATCGGGGGGAGCCGGGGTGGGACACGGGGACAAGGACGGTCTGGGGGGGCCGGTCCTGCGGGGTGGGGGTGGGTCTGGGGGGCACAGGGTGGCCATGGGGACATGTGGGGACACGAGGGGACACGCGGGGACATGAGGGGACATGAGGGGACACGAGGGGACCAACCTCATGAGCTGGTTGTACTTGGCCAGGCGCTCGGAGCGGCACGGGGCGCCCGTCTTGATCTGGGGGGACACGGGGGGGTCAGGGACAGGGGGACACGGGGACATGGGGACATGGGGGGGTCAGGGACACGGGGACACGGGGGGGTCAGGGACACGGGGACATGGGGACATGGGGACATGGGGGGGTCAGGGACGTGGGGACATGGGGGGGTCAGGGACATGGGGACATGGGGACACGGGACATGGGGACACGGGGACATGGGGGGTCATGGACACGGGGACACAGAGATATGGGGACATGGGGGCACGGGACATGGGGGGGGTCAGGGACGTGGGGACACGGGGACACGGGGACATGGGGACATTGGGGGGTCAGGGACATGGGGACACAGGGGGGTCACGGACATCAGGACATGGGGACACAGGGATATGGGGAGGACCCGGGGGGGGATGCGGGGGGGCCCCGGCGCCCTGACCTGCCCGGTGCAGAGCCCCACGACGAGGTCGGCGATGAAGGTGTCCTCGGTCTCGCCCGAGCGGTGACTCACCATGACGCCCCAGCCGTGGCTCTGCGCCAGCTTGCACCTGCCACGCACGACGGTCGCACGAGGGCTCGCACGACGGCCGTGCACGGCTTGCACGAGGGCTCGCGTGGGGCTTGCACGAGGGTCGCACGAGGGCTCGCACAGGGCACGTGCATGGCTTGCACGAGGACTTGCACGAGGGCTCGCACGAGGGCCACGCACGGGGCACGTGCATGGCTTGCACGAGGGGTGCCCGAGGGGTTGCACGAGGGCTGTGCAGGGGGCTTGCGTGGGGGCTCGCACGGGGGGGTCACATGGGGGCTCGCACAAGGGGCCGTGCACAAGGGGCTTGCACGAGGGCCGTGCACGAGGGCCTTGCACGAGGGGTCTCACGGGGGGGGCTGTGCCCAGGGGCCCACGCACGGGGGGCCCTGCGCAAGAGAGCTCGCACGGGGGATCCTTGCACGGGGGATCCTTGCACGGGGGGGCCTTGCATGGGGGATCTCGCATGGGGGATCTTGCACGAGGGCCTGGCACGGGGGATCTCGCATGGGGGATCTTGCACGGGGGCTCTTGCACGAGGGCCTTGCACAAGGGCTCTTGCATGGGGGATCTTGCATGGGGGATCTTGCATGGGGGATCTTGCACGAGGGCCTTGCACAAGGGCTCTTGCATGGGGGATCTTGCATGGGGGATCTTGCATGGGGGATCTTGCACAAGGGCCTGGCACAAGGGCTCTTGCACGAGGGCCTTGCACAAGGGCCTGGCACAAGGGCTCTTGCATGGGGGATCTTGCACGGGGGGCTGCACACGCAGGGCCTCGCACAAGGGCTCTTGCACAAGGGCCTGGCACAGGGGCTCTTGCACGAGGGCCTGGCACGGGGGCGGCGGGGGGGCACTCACGCCTGGATGGACTCGGTGACGGAGCCGATCTGGTTGACCTTGAGCAGGAGGCAGTTGCAGGCGCGGAGCTCGGCCGCGCGCTGGATGCGCCGCGGGTTGGTCACCGTCAGGTCGTCGCCCACCACCTGGACGCCCACCTGGGCCACGAAGCGCGTCCAGGCCTCCCAGTCGTCCTGGTCGAAGGGGTCCTCGATGGAGACCACTGCAGCGCCCGGCCGCCGTCAGAGCCGGCCCCCCCCCCCCGCCCGGCCCCGTATCGGACCCCCGAGAATCCACCGCCCCCTTCACACCCTGGTCCCCCCGGTCCTCCCAGTGTGTCCTGCTCTTCCCAGTGCCCCCAGCCCCCCGTTAGAGCCCATTTCCCCTTCCCCACCCCCTGCACAACCCTATACGAGACACCTGAGAATCCACCGCTTTCCTTTCTATCCCAGTCTCCCCAGTCCGCCCCAGTTCCCCTCAGTCCCCCCAGTGCCTCCAGCCCCCTCCCAGCCCTGGAGTAGAGGCCACCCCGCCCCACACCCCCCCTGCACAACCCTATACGAGACACTAGAGAATCCACCACTTTCCTTTCTATCCCAGTGCCCCCAGTCTCCCCAGTTCCCCCAGCCCCCCCCCAGCCCTCCCAGTCCCCCCAGTGCCCCCCAGCCCCCTCCCAGCCCCGGGGGAGAGACCACCCCCCCCCCGCACAACCCCATACGAGACCCCGGAGACCCCCCGGCCCCCCGCGCACCGGGGTAGTCCTTGATGAAGCCCTGGTAGAGCTGCCCCAGCTGCTCCCCCGAGATGAGGCGCCCGGCATCCGGCGGCGACTTGAAGTCGAGGTCGTAGCGGCCGCCGCGGCAGAACTCGGAGGCGGCCACGTCCATGCCGATGACCACGCGGTCGGCGTACCCGGCCTGCGCGATGGCCGCCTTCAGCAGCTCCAGCGCTGCGGGAGGGCGTCAGCCACCGCCCGACGCACCCCCGGCCGGGGGGGCCAGGGGGACGGAGAACCCCCCCGGCCGGGGGCCCTGGTGTCCGGGTGACAACCCCACCTCGGGGACCCAGGCGTCCGGGTGACACCCCCGCCCCAGGGACCCAGGCGTCCGGGATCCCCCCACCTTGGGGACCCAGGCGTCCGGGTGACGCCCTGCTCTGGGGACCCAGGCGTCCGGGATCCCCCCAGCCAGGGGCCCAGGCGTCCGGGTGACACCCTGCTCCGGGGACCCAGGCGTCCGGGATCCCCCTGGCCAGGGGCCCAGGCGTCCGGGTGACACCCCGCCCCAGGGACCCAGGTGTCCAGGTGACCCCCCACTCTGGGGACCCAGGTGTCCGGGATCATCCCCCCCCCCCCCAGCATTCCCCAGGGACCCAGGTGTCCGGGTGATGCCCTGCTCCAAGGACCCAGGCGTCCGGGTCCCCGTTTCCCCCCCCCCCGCGAGGGCCCAGGCATCCGGGTCCCCGTCCCCCCCCCCCACCCCCGCCCACGAGGGCCCAGGCGTCCGGGGCCCCCTGCCCTTTGCCGCCCCCCCGGGCGCCCTCGTAGCCTTTCTCCGGTTACGGCCGCGGCGGCTAATTATGGCCGCAACATTTAACGAGGGGGCTGGAAACCCAACCCGGGGCGGGGGGGGGCGGGGGCTATAAGTAGCTCCACGGTCCCCCGACCCGGCGAGGACCCAGGCGTCCGGGGCCGGGGGGGTGGGGAGCCGGCGGGGCCCAGGCGTCCGGGGCCGGTACCTTCGTTGTTCTCCAGGATGTTGGGGGCGAAGCCGCCCTCGTCGCCCACGTTGGTGGCGTCTTTGCCGTACTTGGCCTTGATGACGCCCTTGAGGCTGTGGTAGACCTCGGCGCCGATGCGCATGGCCTCCCGGAAGGACCCCGCGCCCACCGGCAGGATCATGAACTCCTGCATGGCCAGCTTGTTCCCCGCGTGCGACCCGCCGTTGATCACGTTGAAGGCCTGCGCCGAGGGGCCCAGGTGTCCGGGAGGCGCTCCTCCTCCAAGACCCTCCCTCCACCACCCGAAAGACCCAACCGGGTCCTCCGAAACCCAGCAGGTCCCCCAAGACCCAACTGGGTCCTCCAAGACCCAACCGAGTCTCCCAAGACCCAACCGAGTCTCCCAAGACCCAGCTGGGTCCTCCAAAAGCCAACGATCCCCTCCAAGACCCAACAGATCCTTCAAGACCCAATGATGCCTCCAAGACCTCAGCAGAGTCCCCCAAGACCCAATAAATCCCCCAAGACCCAACCAGGTCCTTCAAAACCCAACCGAGACCCCCCAAAACCCAACCAAGTCCCCCAAGACCCAACTGGGTCCTCTGAAACCCCACTGGGTCCTCTGAAACCCAACCGAGTCCCCCAAGACCCAACTGGATCCTCCAAGACCCAACTGGGTCCTCTGAAACCCAACGATCCCCCAAGACCCAACTGGGTCCTTCAAAACCCATCCGAGCCCCCCAAGACCCAACTGGATCCTTCAAAACCCAACAACCCCCCAAGACCCAATTGGGTCCTTGAAAACCCAACTGGGTCCTCTGAAACTCAACGACCCCCCAAGACCCAACGGGGACCCCAAGACCCACTTGGGTCCCTGCAAGACCCAACGGGGACCCCAAGACCCACCTGGGTCTCTCCAAGACCCAAGGGGACCCCAAGACCCATCAACAACCCCAAGACCCAACCGGGTCCTCCAAAACCCAACGACCCCCCCAAGACCTCAATGGAGACCCCAAGACCTGACACCCCCCCAGGAGCCCTCCCTGCCCCCCGCCGCGGCAGGACCCAGGCGTCCAGGCCTCACCGGCACGGGCAGGATGAGGTCGGTGTTGCCGGCCAGGTCGGCAATGTGCCGGTAGAGCGGGACGCCCTTCTCAGCCGCCCCGGCCTTGCAGACGGCCAGCGACACCCCCAAGATGGCGTTGGCCCCGAACTTGGCTGCCGAAGGAGGGGAGGGGGTGAGCGGGGCGGGGGGCCCAGGCGTCCGGGCTGGGGTGGGGGGGGGACGGACGGGGGGGGACGCAGGCTCACATTTGTTCTCGGTGCCATCCATGTCGATCATGAGCTTGTCGATCTTCTCCTGCTCCACCACGCTGATTTTCTGGGGTGGGGGGGGATGTGAGTTGGGGGCTGGGGGCTGGGGGGGTCTGAGCCCCCCACCCTGACCCCCACCCCACCCCCCTGCCCCACGCGGGGCCGCGCTGACCTTCTCCACCAAGGCGGGTCCGAGGGTCTTGTTGATGTGCTCCACCGCCTTCAGCACACCTGGGGGCAC
Organism: Dromaius novaehollandiae; assembly: GCF_036370855.1. Lineage (NCBI taxonomy): Eukaryota > Metazoa > Chordata > Aves > Casuariiformes > Dromaiidae > Dromaius > Dromaius novaehollandiae. The sequence goes on from NC_088131.1 coordinate 39,731, forward strand.
GGCGGGGGTCAGGGGGGGCGACCCCCCCCGCTCCAGGGGCACCGTCACCCACCCATGGGGGGGGAATGGAGGGGGAGACAGGGGTGGGGGGCAGAGCGGGGTGGACGGGGATTCGGGGGTCTTGGGGGGGCGCTGGGTCTTGGGGGACCCAGTTGGGTCTTGGGGGACTCGGTTGGGTCTTGGGGGGTGTCACCGGGTCTTGGGGGACCCAGTTGGGTCTTGGAGAACCCAGTTGGGTCTTGGGGGGGATCGTTGGGTCTTGGGGGACCCAGTTGGGTCTTGGGGGGACTCAATAGAGTCTTGGGGGGGTCGTTGAGTTTTGGGGGCACCCGGTTGGGTCTTGAGGGACCCGGTTGGGTCTTGGGGGGGTCATTGGGTCCTGGGGGACTCAGTTGGGTCTTGAGGGACCTGGTTGGGTCTTGGGGGACCCGGCTGGGTCCTGGGGGGGGTCATTGGGTCTTGAGGGACCTGGTTGGGCCCTGGGGGGATCGTTGGGTCCTGGGGACCCTGGTTGGGTCCTGGGGGCCCCAGTTGGGTCCTGGGGGGCTGCTGGGTCTGGGGGCCCCCCCGGGGGTCTCACCTTTGCCCAGGTAGCGGCTCTTGTCGCCATCGCGGAGCTCCAGAGCTTCATGGATCCCCGTGGAGGCGCCGCTGGGGACGGCGGCGCGGAAGCGACCTGGGGGACCGGGGTGAGCTGGGGGGGGGGCCGCGACCCCCCCATGGCCCCCCCTGCCCCTCCGCATCCCCCCAGGACCCACCGCAGCCCCACACGTCCCCCAGGACCTCCCACGTCCACCTGCGTCCCACCATCTACCCGCGTCCCACCACCCCCGTGTCCCCCCGTGCCCCCCCCGTGTCCCCCCCCGTGTCCCCCCCGTGTCCCCCCCGTCCCCGTGCCCACCCTTGGCCGTGTGCAGGTCGACCTCCACCGTGGGGTTCCCCCGGGAGTCGAGGATCTCCCGCGCGTGGATCTTCTGGATGGACATGGCTGCCGGCGGGGGGCGGGCGTCAGTGCCGGGGGGGCCCAGGCGTCCGGGCGCTGCCCCCCGCCACGCCGCCCCCCACCACACCAGGGGGCCCAGGCGTCCGGGCGCTGCCCCCCGCCACGCCGCCCCCCACCACACCAGGGGGCCCAGGCGTCCGGGCGCCAGCCTTCCCTGCGCATCCCACCCCGCCGGGGGGCCCAGGCGTCCGGGCGGCCCCGCTCTTCCCTGTAGAACCCGCTGCCTCCAGGGGGCCCAGGCGTCCGGGGGGGGCCCAGGCGTCCGGGCGGCCCTGCTCTACCCTATAGACCACACAACCCCCGGGGGGGCCCGGGCGTCCGGGCGGCCCCGCTCTTCCCTATAGACCCCGCTGCCCCCAGGGGACCCAGGCGTCCGGGAGGGGCCCAGGCGTCCGGGCGCTGCTGCTCACTGGCGCTGGTCGGGCTCCAGGTGACCCGGGGGGGCCCCGAGGGCCCTTTTATGCCCATCCCCCGCCTCCCCTCTCCCCCCACCCAGGGACCGTCTGCAAATGTGGGGCCCAGGCGTCCGGGCGCCCCCCCTCCCCCCCCCCCCGCACCCTGCAGGGGCCCAGGCGTCCGGGCGCGGGCGGCCCCGGTGGCACTTTGCGACGGCCCCTGACACACCCCTCCCCCCCCCCCGGGGCCTATTTTTAGCCCCCCCAAAAGGTCGGAGCTCGAGGAAAGGACACGGTAACACGAGACGCCCGGACGCCTGGGCCCCTCTGGGGATGGGGGCACCTGGACGCCTGGGTCCCCCCCGGACGCCTGGGCCCCTCTGGGCTGGGGGTGCCCGGACGCCTGGGCCCCCCAGATGCCTGGGCCCCTCCAGGGCTGGGGGCAGCCGGACGCCTGGGCCCCCCGGACGCCTGGGCCCCTCCAGGGATGGGGGCAGCCGGACGCCTGGGCCCCCCGGACGCCTGGACCCCTCTGGGGATGGGGGCGCCCGGATGCCTGGGCCCCCCGGACGCCTGGACCCCTCCGGGGATGGGGGCACCCGGACGCCTGGGTCCCCCCGGACGCCTGGGCCCCTTGGGACTGGGCCTCCCGGACGCCTGGGTCCCCACCGCATGGGGGCGCCCAGACACCTGGGCCCTCGGTGGGGGGGGGGAGGGGAGCACCCGGACACCTGGGCCCCCCCGGCCACACGGGGGCGCCCGGACGCCTGGGCCCCGGGCGTGGGGGGAGGGGGAGGCACCCGGACGCCTGGGTCCCTCCGGGGTGGGGGGGGCGACGTCTGGCGGCTGCGCCGGGAACGGCACCGGCCCTATGGGATCCATAGGGGCCTGGGGGGGGGGGAAGGGGCCCTATAGGATCCATAGGGGCCTGGGGGGGGGAAGGGGCCCTATGGAGCCCATAGGGGAGGAGGGGGAGGGGTCCTACGGGATCCATAGGGGCCATGGGGGGGAAGGGGCCCTATAGGGGACCCGGGAGGGGGGAGCTGGGCCCTATGGGGCCTATAGGGGACGCTGGGGGGGGGGTCGGGCCCTATGGAGTCCATAGGGGAGGCGGGGGAGGGGCGGCGGCGCTGCCGGCTGCGAGAAAAACCCACTTCCCGGGGAAGTTCCCGCGGCGGCGGCGCGGGGGAGGGGCGGCCCGGACGCCTGGGCCCCTGGGCGGGGGGGGGGGGGGCAGGGTCCCCGGACGCCTGGGCCCCATGGGGGGGGGGGTCCCGGATGCCTGGGCCCCTGCCGGGGGGGGGGGGTCAGGGCCCCCCCGGACGCCTGGGCCCCTTGGCCGGGCCGAGCCCGTTCCCTGACCTCCCCCAATTTCCCACGATGCCCCGGGGTTGGCGTGAGCGGGGGGCGGGGGGGGGCTGCGGTGGCGACACTGTCAGAGGAAGTTCACAGCCCCGGGGGGGGGGGCAGGCAGACGCCTGGGCCCCTCCCGGACGCCTGGGCCCTCGGACGCCTGGGCCCCCGCAACATCTGGGTCCATCCCGGACGCCTGGGCCCTCCTGGACGCCTGGGCCCCTCGGACGCCTGGGCCCCCCGGCCGCCCCCCCCGCCGGGCGCTCGGGCCCCCTCCCCCGCCCGGGGCAGGAAGTGAAACCGCCGCCCCTCCCCCCTCCCCCCCTTCCCCCCCCCCCGGAAAGTCCCGCCCGGGGCTGAGTCAAGGCGCGGAGCCGGCGCTGCCTGCGCGATCGCACACGCGTGTGCGCGGGGGCGGGGGGGCCGCGGGGGGGGGGAGGGAGCGCGTCCGGGCCCTGGCGCCCTGCACGGGGGGGGGGAGCTGCACGGGGGTGCATTGCCCCGGGAATTGCATTGCCCCCGGGGTTGCATTGCCCCGGGAATTGCATTGCACGAGGAGTTGCATTGCCCCGGGGTTGCATTGCCTTGGGAATTGCATTGCACGGGGGGTTGCATTGCACGGGGGCACACATTGCACCAGGGTTGCATTGCCCCGGGAATTGCATTGCCCTGGGAATTGCATTGCAAGGGGAGCTGCATTGCACCGGGAGTGCATTGCACGGGAGCACACCTTGCACGGGGGATGCGTTGCACTGGGAATTGCATTCCACCGGGAATGGCATTGCCCCGGGAATTGCATTGACCAGGAGTTGCATTGCCCTGGGAATTGCATTGCACGGGGGATGCGTTGCACGAGGGTCACGTTGCACGAGGTTGCGTTGCACGGGGGCACACCTTGCACGGGGGATGCGTTGCACGAGGGTCACGTTGCACAAGGGTCGCGTTGCACGGGGGCACACCTTGCACGGGGGATGCGTTGCACGAGGGTCGCGTTGCACGGGGGGTGCGTTGCACGGGGGCACACCTTGCATGGGGGATGCGTTGCATGAGGGATGCGTTGCCCGGGGGATGCGTTGCACGGGGGCACACCTTGCACGGGGGATGCGTTGCACGAGGGTCGCGTTGCACGGGGGATGCGTTGCACGGGGGCACACCTTGCATGGGGGGGGTTGCATGGGGGATGCGTTGCACGAGGGTCGCGTTGCACGGGGGCACAGATTGCACGGGGGGGGGGTTGCATTGCCCCGGGAATTGCATTGCACGGGGGGGTCCATTGCCCCAGGGCGCACACTGCATGGGGGGGCATTGCACGGGGGGGCATTGCACGGGGGGGGGGGCACGGCCTGCACGTGGCTCCCTGCCTGCACGAGGCCCCTTGGGGGGGGGGGACGTGTGAAGGGCCCCGGGGTGCAGGGAGCAGCCAGGGCGCCGCGGGGGGGGCGGGGGGCCGGGGGGCCGCGGGCTGGCGGTGCGGCGGCGGCAGGAAGCGCCGGGTGCGAGGAGCAGGGAGGGGCCGGGCGCGGGGGGGGGCGCGGGGGGGCGCGGGGGGTCCCTGCACGGTGCCCGGGGGGGTGCGATGCCCGGGGGGGGGGGCAGGCAGGGGGGGTGCATGTGACACACGGGGGGCCATGTGCACCTGTACGAGCCCGGGGGGGGGGGGCAATGCCGGGGGGGGGGGGCCATGTGCCTGTGCACGGGCCTGGGGCTGCGTGTGATGCCGGGGGGGGCAAAGGCCGGGGGAGACGGGCAGCACCGGGGGGGGGGCGATGCCCCGGGGTGCAGCCCCCAGGCCTGTGTGCACCCCCCCCCGGGGGGGGCAATGTCCCCGGGCTGGGGGGGGCAATGCACGTGGATGCGATGCCTGGGCCGGGGGGGGGCAATGCCGGGGGGGGGCAATGCATGAGGATGCGATGGCCGGGGGGGGGCAATGCCGGGGGGGGGCAATGCATGAGGATGCGATGGCCGGGGGGGGGCAATGCCGGGGGGGGGGCAATGCATGAGGATGCGATGGCCGGGGGGGGGGCAATGCCGGGCGGGGGGCAATGCATGAGGATGCGATGGCCGGGGGGGGGGCAATGCCGGGGGGGGGGGCAATGCATGAGGATGCGATGGCCGGGGGGGGGCAATGCCGGGGGGGGGGGGGCAATGCATGAGGATGCGATGGCCGGGGGGGGGCAATGCCGGGGGGGGGGGGCAATGCATGAGGATGCGATGGCCGGGGGGGGCAATGCCGGGGGGGGGGGGCAATGCATGAGGATGCGATGGCCGGGGGGGGGCAATGCCGGGGGGGGGGGCAATGCATGAGGATGCAACACCCGGTGGTGTGCGCAATGCCCCGGGGGGGGGGGGAGGCAACGTCCGGGGGGGGAGAAGTGCCTGGGCTGGGGGGGTCAATGCACGTGGATGCAATGCCGGGGGGGGGGGGCCTGCAATGCCCGGGGGGGGCTGCAATGCCGGGGGGGGGGTTGCAATGCCGGGGGGGGGGCTGCAATGCCGGGGGGGGCTACAGTCCCCTCGCTCCCCCCCCCGGGTTGGGGGTCGGGGGGGGGTCGCAGCACCCGGGGCCGCAGCCGCCGCTCCCGCCCGGCGGGAGGGGCGTGGCCGAGCAGCAGGGGCGTGGCCGAGCAGCAGGGGGCGTGGCCGAGCACCGTGGGAGCGGCCGCGCGGCGTGGGCGTGGTCTGTCGTCTGCAGGGGCGTGGCCTGTCTGCAGGGGCGTGGCCTCTCGCCGGGCGGGCGGGGCGGAGCCAGGCGCGGCGGAAAGCGCGGCGGGGCATGGGGAGGGGGCGTGTCCCCTGCAGGCCCCGCCCCCCGCCTCGGCCCCGCCCCCGGCGGCCCCGCCCCCGGCGGCCCCGCTATGAAAGGCGGCGCGCGGCCCCGTCGCGGGGCCCCGTCTCGCGCCCGCCGCCCGCTCCGCGCACGCGCCGCCGCCGCCTCGCCGGCCCCGCCCACCGGCCCCGCCCCGCCCGGCCCGCGCCGCCGCCGCCGCCGCCGCCATGAGCGGGTGGGCGCCCTACGTGGAGAGCCTCATGGCGGACGGGACCTGCCAGGACGCCGCCATCGTCGGCTACAAGGACACCCCCGCCGTGTGGGCCGCCACCCCCGGCAAGACCTTCGCCAACATCACGGTGGGCACCGGGGGCGCGGGGAGCGCTCGCTGGGGGGGGGGGAGCGCTCGCTGAGGGGAGAAAACGCTCGCTGAGGGGGGGCGAACGCTCGCTGAGGGGAGAAAACGCTCCCTGACGGGGAGCGGTCTCTGAGGGGGGAAAACGCTCCCTGACGGGGAGAAACGCTCGCTGAGGGGGAAGCGCTTGCTGAGGAGGAGCAAACGGCCGCTGAGGGGGAGCGAACGCTCGCTGACAGGGGGAAACGGCGGCGGAGGGCGGGAAACGCCGCCGGGGGGGGGGCGGGGAGGAAGCGCGCGTGGAGGGGCGGGAAACGGCGGGCGCCGGCGGGGGGAAACGGCCGCGAGCGGCGGGAAACGCTGCCCCCGGTGGGGGGGGGGCAGGAACGCGCCCTGCGGGGCGGGAAACGCTCCCGGGGGGGGGAGAAACGCTCCGGGACGGGGGGAAACGGCGGCACCGGGGCGGGGGGGGGGCGGCGATGCCCGGGGCCGTTTCCCGGAAGGCGGCGGCCGCGGTGGGGGGGGGGCGGCGGCGCTTCCCTCGCGGTTTTGGGGCGATTTCGCCGAGTTTTGGGGCGATCCCCCCGACGAGGCGCCCCCCCTCCCCGGGCATCCAGCCCCCCCCCTCCCGGGGGCACCGGGGCCCCCGCGACCCTCCCCGGGGCGCGGCCCCTCCCCACCCCCCGCCGGCAGGAAGTGACGGGGGGGCCGGATCCGCCCGCCCCCCCCGCCGCGCCCCCCCTCCCCCCCCCCCGGTCCCAATCGGGACAAAAAAGGGAAAAAAATGTGTCCGGGAGCCGACGCGGCCGGTGCCAGCGTGGCCCGGCCCCCCCCCCCCCCCCCCCCCCCGCCGGCGGGGCCCAGGCGTCCGGGCACGCGGGGGGGCCCAGGCGTCCCAGCTCCAACCCCCCCCCCACGAGGAGGGGGCCCAGGCGTCCCGGCTCCCGCTGCCGGGGGGGCCCAGGTGTCCTGATTCCCCCCCCCCCCCCCCCCAACGCAAGGAGGGGGCCCAGGCGTCCGGGCCGGGCGAGCACGTGGCTGGGGTGGGGGGGGGGGAAGGGGGGCGACCCGGACGCCTGGGCCCTCTCCCTGCCCGGGTTGGGGGGGGGGGGGGTCGCCGGTTCCCCCCCCCCCCCCCCCAAGGCACAAAAATGTGCGGAATGTGGCAACTTCCCCCCGGCGGGGGAGGGGCTTCCTGTGGGGGAGGGGCGCCCGGACGCCTGGGCCCCCTGCGCGGCTGCTCGAGGGGCGCCCGGACGCCTGGGCCCCTCTGTGCGAGGCCGAAGCGGCTCCCGGACGCCTGGGCCCCGCGCGGGGGGTTGAGGGGGCGCCCGGACGCCTGGGCCCCTTGTGCAGAGCCGAAGCGGCTCCCGGACGCCTGGGCCCCGCACGGAGCTGCCGCCGGCTCCGGGGCGCCCCGGACGCCTGGGTCCCCGGCGGGGCGTTGGGCGGCTCCCGGACGCCTGGGCCCCTCCCGTCCCGTCCCGTCCCGTGCACGGCGGTGGCAGGGGATGCCCCGGACGCCTGGGCCCGCCCGCGGAGGGAGCTGGGGTGGGGGCCCGGACGCCTGGGCCCCGGGGGGGGCGTGGGGCCACTCCTGGGCCCCCCCTTGCCGGACGCCTGGGCCCCCCCTGCCCGGACGCCTGGGCCCCTGGGGGGGTGTGGGGACACTCCTGGGCCCCCCTGCCCGGACGCCTGGGCCCCTGGGGGGTGTCAGGGCACTCCTGGGCCCGCCCACCTGGACGCCTGGGCCCCCCACCCGGACGCCTGGGCCCCTGGGGGGGTGTGGGGACACTCCTGGGCCCCCTTGCCGGACGCCTGGGCCCCGGGGGGGTGTCAGGGCACTTCTGGGCTCGCCCACCTGGATGCCTGGGCCTCGGGGGGGGGGGCGTGGGGGCACTCCTGGGCCCCCCCGTCCGGACGCCTGGGCCCCTGGGGGGTGTGGGGACATTCATGGGCCCCCCCGCCCGGACGCCTGGGCCCCGGGGGGGCGTGGGGGCACTCCTGGGCCCTCTATGCGGCAGGTGGGGGCACTCCCGGGCCCCGCCATGTGGCGTGGCTGGTGCGGGGGGGCCGGGGGACGCCTGGCCGCCCCCCCGTGACGCCATTTCTTTGGGGGGGGGGGCAGGCGGCGGAGGTGGCGGCGCTGGTGGGGAAGGACCGCGGCAGCCTCCTGGTGAACGGGCTGACGCTGGGGGGGCAGCGCTGCTCCGTCATCCGCGACTCGCTGCTGGTGGAGGGCGAGCACAGCATGGACCTGCGCACCAAGAGCGCCGCCGGGGCGCCCACCTTCAACGTCACCGCCACCATCACCAACAAGAGTGAGTCGGGGGGACGCCGGGGCCCCTCGCGCCAACCCCACCGCGCTCGCGCCAACCCCCGACCCCCCCGCGCCGACCCCCGACCTCCCCCCGTCCCCCCGTGCGCGTTGTTGCAACACCCACCTTCAACGTCACCGCCACCATCACCAACAAGAGTGAGTGGGGGACGCCGGGGCCCCTCGCGCCAACCCCGCCGCGCTCGCGCCAACCCCCGACCCCCCCGCGCCGACCCCCGACCTCCCCCCGTCCCCCCCGTGCGCGTTGTTGCAACACCCACCTTCAACGTCACCGCCACCATCACCAACAAGAGTGAGTCGGGGGGACGCCGGGGCCCCTCGCGCCAACCCCGACCCCCCCGCGCCGACCCCCGACCTCCCCCCGTCCCCCCCGTGCGCGTTGTTGCAACGCCCACCTTCAACGTCACCGCCACCATCACCAACAAGAGTGAGTGGGGCACGCCGGGGCCCCTCGCGCCAACCCCCACCCCCCCGCGCCGACCCCCGACCTCCCCCCGTCCCCCCCGTGCGCGTTGTTGCAACACCCACCTTCAACGTCACCGCCACCATCACCAACAAGAGTGAGTGGGGGACACGCCGGGGCCCCTCGCGCCAACCCTGACCCCCCCGCGCCGACCCCCGACCCCCCCGCGCCGACCCCCAACCTCCCCCCGTCCCCCCCGTGCACGTTGTTGCAACGCCCACCTTCAACGTCACTGCTACCGTCGCCAACAAGAGTGAGTGGGGGACGCCGGGGCCCCTCGCGCCAACCCCGCCGCGCTCGCGCCAACCCCCGACCCCCCCGCGCCGACCCCCGACCTCCCCCCGTCCCCCCCGTGCGCGTTGTTGCAACACCCACCTTCAACGTCACCGCCACCGTCACCAACAAGAGTGAGTGGGGGGGACGCCGGGGCCCCTCGCGCCAACCCCGCCACGCTCGCGCCGACCCCCGACCCCCCCGTGCCGACCCCCGACCCCCCCGCGCCGACCCCCGACCTCCCCCCGTCCCCCCCGTGCGCGTTGTTGCAACACCCACCTTCAACGTCACCGCCACCATCACCAACAAGAGTGAGTGGGGGACGCCGGGGCCCCTCGCGCCAACCCCGCCGCGCTCGCGCCAACCCCCGACCCCCCCGCGCCGACCCCCGACCTCCCCCCGTCCCCCCCGTGCGCGTTGTTGCAACACCCACCTTCAACGTCACCGCCACCATCACCAACAAGAGTGAGTCGGGGGGACGCCGGGGCCCCTCGCGCCAACCCCGACCCCCCCGCGCCGACCCCCGACCTCCCCCCGTCCCCCCCGTGCGCGTTGTTGCAACGCCCACCTTCAACGTCACCGCCACCATCACCAACAAGAGTGAGTGGGGCACGCCGGGGCCCCTCGCGCCAACCCCCACCCCCCCGCGCCGACCCCCGACCTCCCCCCGTCCCCCCCGTGCGCGTTGTTGCAACACCCACCTTCAACGTCACCGCCACCATCACCAACAAGAGTGAGTGGGGGACACGCCGGGGCCCCTCGCGCCAACCCTGACCCCCCCGCGCCGACCCCCGACCCCCCCGCGCCGACCCCCAACCTCCCCCCGTCCCCCCCGTGCACGTTGTTGCAACGCCCACCTTCAACGTCACTGCTACCGTCGCCAACAAGAGTGAGTGGGGGACGCCGGGGCCCCTCGCGCCAACCCCGCCGCGCTCGCGCCAACCCCCGACCCCCCCGCGCCGACCCCCGACCTCCCCCCGTCCCCCCCGTGCGCGTTGTTGCAACACCCACCTTCAACGTCACCGCCACCGTCACCAACAAGAGTGAGTGGGGGGGACGCCGGGGCCCCTCGCGCCAACCCCGCCACGCTCGCGCCGACCCCCGACCCCCCCGCGCCGACCCCCGACCTCCCCCCGTCCCCCCCGTGCGCGTTGTTGCAACGCCCACCTTCAACGTCACCGCCACCATCACCAACAAGAGTGAGTGGGGGACACCGGGGCCCCTCGCGCCAACCCCGCTGTGCTAACGCCGACCCCCGACCCCCCCGCGCCAACCCCCGACCTCCCCCCGTCCCCCCCGTGCGCGTTGTTGCAACACCCACCTTCAGCGTCACCGCCACCATCACCAACAAGAGTGAGTCGGGGGCACGCCGGGGCCCCTCGCGCCAACCCCGCCGCGCTCGCGCCAACCCCCGACCCCCAACCTCCCCCCGTCCCCCCCGTGCGCGTTGTTGCAACACCCACCTTCAACGTCACCGCCACCATCACCAACAAGAGTGAGTGGGGGCCACGCCGGGGCCCCTCGCGCCAACCCCGCCGCGCTAACGCCAACCCCCGACCCCCCCGCGCCGACCCCCGACCTCCCCCCGTCCCCCCCGTGCGCGTTGTTGCAACGCCCACCTTCAACGTCACCGCCACCATCACCAACAAGAGTGAGTGGGGGGGACACCGGGGCCCCTCGCGCCAACCCCGCCGCGCTCGCGCCAACCCCCGACCCCCCCACGCCGACCCTGTGCACCCCACACGTCCCCCCCGGACACCGGGGCCCCCCCTCCGCGCCCCCTCCACGTCCCCTTGCGCCTCCCCCGGACGCCGGGGCCCCTCGCGCCAACCCCTGCGCCATCCCCGGACGCCTGGGTCCGCTCTCTGCTTCCTCCCGGACACCTGGGTCCCTTTCCCATCCCTCCCCCCGCCGTTGCTCTGTCCCCGGACGCCTGGGCCCCCTCTGCTGCCCCCCCCCCCCCCCCAGCTGTCGTGGGATGGGGCAGCTGTTGCCCTCCCGGAGCAGCTGCGCCCGGACGCCTGGGCCCCCTCTGCCTGCTGGGGGGGGGGCAGCCCGGACGCCTGGGCCCCTTGGTGGGGATCCCCGGACACCTGGGTCCCCTGGGGGGGGGGGTCAGGGGTCACCCGGACACCTGGGCCCCCGCTGACCCCCCCCACGTTCCCCCCCCCCCCCCCCCCCGCAGCGATCGTGCTGGTGATGGGCAAGGAGGGCGTCCACGGGGCGGGGGGTGGCCGGTTGCCCGGACGCCTGGGCCCCTTGGCGGGGATCCCCGGACACCTGGGTCCCCTCGTGGGGGGGTCGGCGGGTGCCTGGACGCCTGGGCCCCCGCTGACCCCCCCCCGCGTCCCCCCCCCGCAGCGATCGTGCTGGTGATGGGCAAGGAGGGCGTCCACGGCGGCTGCGTCAACAAGAAGTGCTACGAGATGGCGGCGCATCTGCGGCGCTCCCAGTACTGACCAATAAAGGCGCCGCCCCCGCCCCCGCCTGCGCCTGTAACTGGGGGGGGACACGGGGGGGACATGGGGACACTGGGGGGGACACAGGGACACCGGGGGGGACACGGGGGGGGCGACGCCGGGGCCCTCTCTGCGTCTGTGACGGGGACGCCGGGGCCCGCCCGGGGTCAGAGTCCGGCCCTGTCGGCTCCCGGGGGGGGGTGGGGCACCCTTGGGTGCTGCAGCACCTTTGGGTGCTGGAGAGCAACTGGGTGCTGGGTTTGGGGGGGGCCCAGGCGCCTTTGGGTGCCGGAGCTGGGTCTGGGGGTCCCTGAGCACCTTTGGGTGCTGGAGACCAGCGTGGGCACCGGGTCTGGGGGTCCCAGAGCCCCTTTGGGTGCTGGAGACCAGCGTGGGCACCGGGTCTGGGGGTCCCAGAGCACCTTTGGGTGCTGGAAGGAGGTGGGTGGTGGGTCTGGGGGTCCCAGAGCACCTTTGGGTGCCAGAGCCCCTTTGGGTGCCACAGGGAGGTGGGTGGTGGGTGCTGGAGCCCCTTTGGGTGCTGGAGACCAGTGTGGACACTGGATTTGGGGGTCCCGGAGCCCCTTTGGGTGCTGGAGCCGGGTCGAGGGAGCTGGAGACCGACGTGGGCACCAGGTTTAGGGGGTCCCTGAGCACTTTTGGGTGCTGGAGCTGGATTTGGGGGGTCCCTGAGCCCCTTTGGGTGCCAAAGGGAGGTGGGTGCTGGAGCTGGGTGGGGGGATCCTGGAGCCCCTTTGGGTGCTGGAGACCAACGTGGATGCCGAGTCTGGGGGTCCCAGAGCACCTTTGGGTGCCAGAGGAAAGTGGGTGCTGGGGCCCCTTTGGGTGCTGGAGCTGGAGACCAACATGGGCACCAGGTTTGGGGGTCTCTGAGCTCCTTTGGGTGCTAGAACCAGGTGGGGGGATCCTGGAGCCCCTTTGGGTGCTGGAGCTGGGATGAAGGTGCTGGAGACCAGCGTGGGTGCTGGGTCTGGGGGTCCCCAAGCACCTCTGGGTGCCAGAGGGAGGTGGGTGGTGGGTGCCAGAGCCCCTTTGGGTGCTGGAGACCAATGTGGGCACCAGGTTTGGGGGCTCCCAGAGCCCCTTTGGGTGCTGGAGCCGGATTGGGGGGGTCCCTGAGCTCCTTTGGGTGCTGGAGACCAACGTGGGCACCAGGTTTGGGGCGTACCCAAGCACCTTTGGGTGCCAGAGCCGGGTTTGGGGGGTCCTGGAGCCCCTTTGGGTGCCGGAGCTGGGTGGGGGGATCCTGGGGCCCCTTTGGGTGCTGGAGATCAACATGGGCACCGGATTTGGGGCTCCCAGAGCCCCTTTGGGTGCCGAAACCGGGGTCAAGGTGCTGGAGACCAGCGTGGGCACTGGGTTTCGGGGGTCCCCAAGCACCTTTGGGTGCCGGAGCCAGATTTGGGGGGTCCCTGAGCTCCTTTGGGTGCTGGAGACCAACGTGGGCACCGGGTCTGGGGGTCCCCGAGCACCTCTGGGTGCCAGAGGGAGGTGGGTGCTGGGTGCTGGAGCTGGGTCTGGGGGTCCCAGAGCCCCTTTGGGTGCCGGAGCCGGCTGGGGGGTGCCGGACCCCCACTCGGGCGCTCGCCGTGGGGCACCCATGGGTGCCCCCCCCCCCAAGAAGAGCCAGAGCCGAGTTGGCCACGAGCCTTTATTTGGGGGGTGGGGGTGGGGGCGCAGAGGGGCCCCGGCGTCCGGGTCAGACGGGGGCGGGGGGCAGCAGCGGGGTGCGCTCGGAGGCAGCACCCAGGGGGGGCCCCCCCGCCGCCCTCCCCGCCCCCACGTCGCCCTCGGGTGCCGCCTCCTCGGCGCCCGGCGGCACCCGCTGCTTGCAGACGGGGCAGGTGCGGCGGGTGCGGGTCAGCCAGGGGTCCACGCAGCGGCTGTGGAAGGCTGGGGGGGGGCAAGGGGGGGCGGTCAGGGGGGGCCCAGGCGTCCGGGGGGGCCCAGGCGTCCCCGTTCCCCCCCCCCCGGGGCGCTCACCGTGGGCGCAGGGCAGCACCCGCAGCCGGTCGCCCTCCTCGTACTCGTCCAGGCAGATGGCGCAGACCTCGTACTCGTCCCCTGCGCAGCCGCGTCACCCGCGGGCCCAGGCGTCCGGGCGGTGCCCCCGGGGTGAGCCAGGCCATGGGCCCAGGCGTCCGGGTCGCCCAGGGGCCCAGGCATCCGGGGGGGGGGCCCAGGTGTCCGGGCGCGCGGGGCGGAAGCGGGTGCCGGGGGGGGGGGTTTGGGGCCGGCGCCCGCCAGGGCCTTATAAGGGCAGCGACGGCGGCGACGGCGCTTCCTCCCCCCCCCCCGGCGCTGACTCACCCGCCGCCGCACCCGCCCGGACGCCTGGGTCCCACGCGCGGGGGAGGGGCCCCCGCCAAGGCTCCCGGCACGCCCCGTGGCGAGGGCCCAGGCGTCCGGGCGGCTCCGGCGAGCGCTAGGCCGCGGCGGGGGGGGGGGGGGGGAGGATGCGAGGGAGGCCGCGGGGGTTCCTGAGGCCGCTGCCCCGGGGCCCAGGCGTCCCCCCGCCCAGGGGCCCAGGCGTCCCCACCCAGGGGACCAGGCGTCCCCCCGCCCAGGGGCCCAGGCGTCCCCCCCCAGGGGCCCAGGCGTCCCCGCGGCGGTACCTTTCCGGTACCGGTGCACCGGGATCTTGCTGAGCTGCTCCTGCGACAGCCGGTTCCGCCGCAGCCGCTTGCGGTGCTGGAGGCAGCGCACGACCTGCGGGGCGACAGGGGCCCAGGCGTCCGGGGCCGCCCCACCCCCTCCCACCCCCCACCCCGAGCAAGGGGGGCCCAGGCGTCCGGGGCCGCAATCCCCGTCCCAGGGGGCCCAGGTGTCCTTGCCCCCTTTCCCCACCCCATGGAGGGGGCCCAGGCGTCCCCCGCGCAGCCCGGGAGGGGCCCAGGCGTCCCTGTGCGGCAGGGTGGGGCCCAGGCGTCCCCGTGTGGCCTGCGAGGGGCCCAGGCGTCCCCGTGTGGTGCAGCGGGGCCCAGGCGTCCCCGTGTGGTGCAGCGGGGCCCAGGCGTCCCCGTGTGGTACAGCGGGGCATGGGCGTCCCTGTGTGGCCTGCGAGGGGCCCAGGCGTCCCCGCGTGGCCCGGGAGGGGCCCAGGCGTCCCCGTGTGGCCTGGGAAGGGCCCAGGCGTCCCCGCGTGCTGCAGCGGGGCCCAGGCGTCCCCGTGTGGTGCAGCAGGGCATGGGCGTCCCCGTGTGGTGCAGCGGGGCCCAGGCGTCCCCGCGTGGCCCGCGAGGGGCCCAGGCGTCCCCGGGCGGGGCCCAGGCGTCCGGCTCACCAGCACGGTGCACATGACGGCCACGACGACGCCCACGACGCCGGTGAAGGGCACCAGGTAGTAGCCCAGGGGGAAGACGTACTCGGGGACGAGGACGACGTGGGCCCTGCGGGGACAGCGGCTGCTGGGCGCCCGCCCGGGGCGGGCCCAGGCGTCCGGGCGGGGGGCCCAGGCGTCCGGGGGGGGCCCAGGCGTCCGGGGGGGGGCCCTACCCGCGGGCGTAGCTGAAGGTGTCGCGGAGGAAGGCGGCGGCGCGCTGCCCCACGAACACGGCCGGGATGGCGATCTGCTCCCGCAGCCGCTCTGCAGCGAGAGACGCCTCAGACGGGGCCACCGCGGCCACCACGGGGCCACCGCGGCCACCACAGGGTGACAATGGCCACCACGAGGCCACGACGGCCACCACGGGGCCATGATGGCCACCACAGGGCCACCATGGCCATGACAGGGCCACCATGGCCACCATGGAGCCACTACGGGGCTGTGATGGCCACCATAGGGCCACCATGGCCATGATGGGGCCACCACGGCCACCATGGAGCCACCACGGGGCTGTGATGGCCACCATAGGGCCACCATGGCCACCATGGGGCCACCACGGGGCTGTGATGGCCACCATGGCCATGACGGGGACACCACGGCCACCATGGAGCCACCACGAGGCCACAATGGCCACCACGGGGCCACCACGGCCACCACAGGGTGACAATGGCCACCATGGGGCCACCATCGGGCTGTGATGGCCACCACGGGGCCACAATGGCCACCACGGGTCCACGATGGCCACTATGGCTCCACAATGGCCACCACGGGGCTATGATGGCCACCATGGGGCCACCATGGCCATGACGGGGCCACCACGGCCACCATGGGGCCACCACGGGGCCATGGCATGGCCACAGCGGCCACCATGGGGCCATGACGGGGCCATGATGGCCATGACAGAGCCATGATGGGCTCATGACGGCGACAACGGGCCATGACGGCCACCATGGGGGCCACGACAGGTCCGCGATGGCCATGGTGGGGCCACGATGGAGCAGTGATGGGGTGTGACAGCCACGATGGCCGCCGTGGGGCCACGATGGCCATGAGGGGCCACAACGGAGCCACGATGGCCACGACGGGGCCACGATGGCCACAGCAGGGCACGGCAGAACCTCAACGGCCCCAACGAGGCCACGATGGAGCCACGACAGGGCCACAGCGGCCATGATGGAGCCATGATGGCCACAACAAAGCCATGATGACCACGATGGAACCATGATGACCACAACGGAGCCACGATGGCCATGACAGAGGCGTGATGGCCACAACAAAGCCATGATGACCACGATGGAGCCACAGTGGCCATGACGGAGCCACAGTGGCCATGATGGAGCTGTGACAGGCCACAACGGAGCCACGATGGCCACGGTGGAGCCATGATGGCCACAACAAAGCCATGATGGCCACAACGGAGCCATGATGGCCACAACGGAGCCATGATGGCCACAGTAGAGCCATGATGGCCACAACAAAGCCATGATGGCCACAACGGAGCCATGATGGCCATGGTGGAGCCAAGATGGCCACAACAAAGCCATGATGGCCATGATAGAGCCATGATGGCCACGGTGGAGCTGTTACGGACCACAGTGCAGCCATGATGGAGCTGTGACAGGCCACAGCGGAGCCATGATGGCCATGATGGTCATGGTGGAGCTGTGACAGGCCACAACGGAGCCACGATGGCCATGGTGGAGCCATGATGGCCATGATGGAGCCATGATGGCCACAGTGGAGCTGTTACGGACCACAATGAAGCCATGATGGCCATGATGGAGCTGTGACAGGCCACAGTGGAGCCATGATGGCCACAACGGAGCCATGATGGCCATGGTGGAGCTGTGATGGCCACAATGGAGCTGTGACAGGCCACAACAGAGCCATGATGGCCATGACGGAGCCATGTTGGCTATGGTGGAGGTGTTATGGACCACAACGAAGCCAGGATGGCCATGATGGAGCCATGATGGCCTCGGTGGAACCATGATGGCCACAACAAAGCCATGATGGCCACAGTGGAGCCACGATGGCCATGACGGAGCCAAGATAGCCGTGGTGGAGCTGTGATGGACCACAAGGGAGCCATGATGGCCATGATGGAGCCATGATGGCCATGATGGAGCTGTGACAGGCCACAGCGGAGCCATGATGGCCACAATGGAGCCACGATGGCCATGATGGAGCTGTGACAGGCCAAAACGGAGCCACGATGGCCACGGTGGAGCTGTTATGGGCCACAGTGGAGCCACGATGGCCACAATGGACCCATGATGGCCACGGCGGAGCTGTGACAGGCCACGATGGAGCCACGATGGCCGCCGCTCACCGTCGTTCCAGACCATGTTGAGCAGCTTCTCCGAGTCCACGTTGTGCACCACGGCGGCGCCGAAGCCGGCCTGCTGCGCGTGCAGCACCTGCGCGGGGGGGGGACGGAGCGTCAGAGGGGTGTGGGGGACGCCTGGGCCCCTCCGCCCCCCCCCCGGTGCCCCCCCCACCTTGACGTCGAAGTCGCAGTCGTAGCGGCGCACCAGGGCGATGAAGACGCTGCCGTTGGCGCCGGGCGCCGGGGCGATGGGCCGGCAGGCGTTGCTGGGCCGCGCCTCCACCACGAAGCCCTGCCGGGGGGGGACACACGGACGCGTCAGGGGCCCAGGCGTCCGGGGGGCCCAGGCGTCCGGGGCGGCCACCCACCAGGAGGCCTTCGCGAGGCAGCGGGGCGCCGAAGAGCGCCGGAAGGTCCGAGAACTCCATGGTGGCGTTGGGGTCCAGCACCTGCCGGGGGAGAGGGCAGCGGCATCAGCGAGCGCCCAAAACGGCCCCGAAACCCCCGGAAACGGCCCCAAAACCCCCGGAAACGGCCCCGAAACCCCGGAAACGGCCCCGAAACCCCCGGAAACGGCCCCGAAACTCACCGCGTGGATGTAGGCCTCGGCGGGCAGCAGCAGCGCGGCGGCGGCGGTCAGGAGGGCGACGGGGCCCGGCCGCATCGCGGAGACGGCCACGACCTGGAAGATGGCGGCGGTGATGGTGGGGGGGGACGTGGGTCAGGCCGGCGCGGCCCCAGACGCCTGGGCTCGCTCTGTGATGGGGGGGGCCCAGGCGTCCGGGGTGGCGGCATGGATTGGCGTGACCCGGCTTGGCGTGACCCAACTTGGCGTGACCGGCTTGGCGTGACCGCCTTGGCGTGACCGCCTTGGCGTGACGCAACATGTCACGGCATGCTGGGTGACACCGGGGTGTCCCCCCCCCCTCCCCCAACCGCCCCAGCTCCAGGGGGCCCAGGCGTCCGGCCCCCCCCACCGCCCCCAATCCCCCCCCCCGGGCTTACCTGGGGCGGGGGGGGCTCAGTGCCGTCCCATGGGGCCGTGGGGCGGCCGCGTGCCCCCCGCGCCCGGGGGGGGGGGGGGGGTCGCTGTGTTTACACCCGGCCTCCCCGCGACATGGCTGGGCGCTCTCGCGAGAGGAGGAGGAGGAGGAGGAGGAGGAGGAGCCGCCGCGCTCCGCCCCGGACGCCTGGGCCCCCCTGCCCGGGAAGGGCGGGGGGGCGGCCGGGCCCTGCCTCCGTTCCCCCCCCCATGGCCTCCATGGCGCTGGGGGACCCCCGTGCACGGGGGCAACCGCGTTACCCCCCCCGCCGGCGGTACCTCCGATGGTACTTCCCCGGGGCGGCGCGCGGCGGTACCTGGGCTCCAGGGCGAGCGTTTGGGGGTGCTCCTGGAGAGGGGTGCCGGGGGGGCTCCTTCCCGGGGTGGTGCTCGGCGGTACTCCTCCTCGGGGGTGGTGCTTGGGCGGTACCTGGGCGGTACTTGGGCGGTACCTGGGTGGTACTCGGGCGGTACTCCTCCTCGGGGGTGGTACTTGGGTGGTACCTGGGCGGTACTTGGGTGGTACCTGGGCGGTACTCCTCCTTGGGGGTGGTATTCAGGCGGTACTCCTCCTCGGGGGCGGTACTTGGGTGGTACTTGGGCAGTACCCCTCCCTAGGGGTGGTACTTGGGTGGTACCTCTCCTCGGGGGTGGTATTTGGGTGGTACTCGGGTGGTACTCCTCCCCGGGGGTGGTACTTGGGTGGTACCTCTCCTCGGGGGTGGTACTCGTGTGGTATTTGGGTGGTACCACTCCTCGGGGGTGGTATTTGGGTGGTACTCGGGTGGTACTCCTCCCCAGGGGTGGTACTTGGGTGGTACCACTCCTCGGGGGTGGTATTTGGGTGGTACTCGGGTGGTACTCCTCCCCGGGGGTGGTACTTGGGTGGTACCTCTCCTCGGGGGTGGTACTCGGGCGGTGCCCCTCCTCGTGCCTGGCACTTCCCGGCACGCCGCGGTACCCTCCTCGGGGCGGTACCGGGGCACTCGGGCGGTGCCCCTCAGCAGAGGCGGCATTTCGCGGTACTTCCCGTGGGGGTGGTACTCTGCGGTACCCCGGGGGGGGTAACGACTGTGGTACCCTTTGGGGGGTACTTGGCGGTACTCCTCCCCTGCGGTGGTACTCTGGTACTCCGGGGGTGCCACTCTGCGGTACTCCTCCTCAGGGGTGTTGCTCTGGCGCTCCTGGGGGTGTTGCTCCGTGGTGCTCCTGGGGGGTGTTATGCTGTGGTACCCCCCCTCAGGGGTGTTACTCCATGGTACTTTGCCTCGTGCATGGTACTCTGGCTCTCTTGTGGGGTGTTACACCGTGGTACTTCTGGGGGGGGTGTTACCCCATGGTACCCCTTTTCTGGAGGAGGCTGTTACCCCGTGGTACTCCTCCTCCTCCTCCTCCTCCTCAGGGCTGTTACCCCGTCGTACTCTTCCTCGAGGGGAGGGTATTACCCCGTGGTACCCCTCCTGGGGGGGTGTTACCCCACGGCACCCCTCCTGGAGGTGTTGTTACCCCACGGCACCCCTCCTGGGGGGGTGTTACCCGGTGGTACCCCTCCTGGAGGTGTTGTTACCCCAACGGCACCCCTCCTGGGGGGGGTGTTACCCGGTGGTACCCCTCCTGGAGGTGTTGTTACCCCACGGCACCCCTCCTGGGGGGGTGTTACCTCATGGTACCCCTCCTGGGGGGTTGTCACCCCACGGTACCCCTCCTGGGGGGGGGTGTTACCCCGTGGTACCCCTCTTGGGGGGGTGTTACCCCGTGGTACCCCTCCCCCGGGGGGGGGTTGTTACCCCGTGGTACCCCTCCTGGGTGGGGGTGTTACCCCGTGGTACCCCTCCTGGGGGGGGTTGTTACCCCGCCGTCCCCCCTCCCCCCCCCCTCAGCGCTGTTACCTCGCGGTACCTCAGCGGCGTCACCGCCGGCGCTTCCCGCCAAAACCGCCGCCAGCCAATGGGCGGCCGCCGGGGGGCGCGCGAGCGCGCCGTCCCCCTGCCCGGCCCCGCCCCCCGGCCGTCCCGGCCCCGCCCCCCGGGCGCGCGCAGGCGCCGCGCGCAGGCGCAGTGCGGCGCGGCGGCGCGGCTGCGCGCGCAGCTCCCTCCCCCCCCCCTCCCTCCCCCGCCGCCGCCGCCCCCCCCGCCCCGGAGTCACCTTGGTGCCGGGCGGCGGCACCGGATCGGACCCGCCCCGGCCCCGGCCCCGGCCTCGGCCTCGGCCTCGGCCCCGCTAGCGGTACCGGTACCGTCCGCGGCCGAGATGGCGGCGGCGCCGGCGGCCGAGAAGCCCAAAACCTCCCCCAAGTCCGTCAAGTTCCTCTTCGGCGGCCTGGCCGGGTGAGCGACCCGCCACGGGGGGGCCCCGCCGCCCCCCGGCACCCCCGCGACCCCCCCGCGACCCCCCCGCGACCCCCCCAGGCTCCCCGCCGCCCCCCGCCCCCCCGCGACCCCCCCGCGACCCCCCCGGGACCCCCCCAGGCTCCCCGCCGCCCCCCGCCCCCCCGCGACCCCCCCGCGACCCCCCCAGGCCCCCCGCCCCCCCGCGACCCCCCCGCGACCCCCCCGCGACCCCCCCAGGCCCCCCGCCGCCCCCCGCACCCCCGCGACCCCCCCGCGACCCCCCCGGGACCCCCCCAGGCTCCCCGCCGCCCCCCGCACCCCCGCGACCCCCCCGCGACCCCCCCAGGCTCCCCGCCGCCCCCCGCACACCCGCGACCCCCGCGACCCCTTGGGGACCCCCCCAGACCCCTCGGGACCCCCCTTGACCCCTTAATGCCCCCCCGAGACCCCCTTAGGCTCCCCGCCGCCCCCAGGACCCCCGGGACCCCCATAGGCCCCTTAATGCCCCCCCCAGACCCCTTGGGGACCCCCCCGGGGACCCCATAGACCCCTTGGGACCCCCCCAGCCCCTCTGGGGTCACCCACAGACCTCCCCAGGCACCTGGGCCCACCCCAGGGACCCCCCAGGACCCCCATGGCCCCTTCAGGACCCTCGTGGTGCCCTCAGGGACCCCCACAGCCCCCTTGGGGACCCCCCACGGTGCCCTCAGGACCCCCCTGATCCCTTCAGGACCCCCCACGGCCCCCTCAGGACCCCCACAGCCCCCTTGGGGACCCCCACAGCCCCCTTGGGGACCCCCACGGTGCCCTCAGGACCCCCCTGATCCCTTCAGGACCCCCCACGGCCCCCTCAGGACCCCCACGGTGCCCTCAGGGACCCCCACAGCCCCCTTGGGGACCCCCACAGACCCCCCAGGACCCCCCACGGCCCCTTCAGGACCCCCCACGGCCCCCTCAGGACCCCCACGGTGCCCTCAGGGACCCCCCGATCCCTTTAGGCCCCCCACAACCCCTTCAGGACCCCCCACAGCCCCCGCGGAGCCCCCACCATCCCTCAGCACCCCCCACAGCCCCTTCAGGGACCCCCACGGTGCCCTCAGGACCCCCCACACCCCCCCGGGGCCCCCCACAACCCCTTCAGCACCCCCCACAGCCCCCTTGGGGCCCCCCACGGTGCCCTCAGGACCCCCCACTCCCCCCCTGGGGCCCCCCACGATCCCTTCAGGACCCCCACAGCCCCCTGGGAGCCCCCACAACCCCTTCAGGACCCCCACAGCCCCCTGGGAGCCCCCACCATCCCTCAGCACCCCCCACAGCCCCCTCGGGCCCCCCACGGTGCTCTCAGGACCCCCCACAACCCCCCTGGGGCCCCCCACAATCCCTTCAGGGACCCCCACAGCCCCCTGGGGGCCCCCACAACCCCCTCGGGCCCCCCACGGTGCCCTCAGGACCCCCCCACGCCCCCCCCGAGACCCCAACCCCCTTCTCCCCGCTGCCCCTCCTTCCTGGCACCAGGTCCCGGTGCTGGGGGGGGGGTCCCGGTACTGGGGGTCTCGGCGCTTTGGGGGGGGGTTCCCGGCGCCGGGGGGGGCCGTGGGGGGGGGGGGGTCGCCCGGGCGCTGGAGCCGCCCCCCCTGCCCGCAGCATGGGGGCCACGGTGTTCGTGCAGCCGCTGGACCTGGTGAAGAACCGCATGCAGCTGAGCGGGGAGGGGGCCAAGCGCCGCGAGTACCGCACCAGCCTCCACGCCGTCGCCTCCATCCTGCGCCGCGAGGGCCTGCGCGGCATCTACACCGGGTAGGGGGGCCGGGGGGGCACGGGGGGGGCCCCGGGGGGGTCCCGGGGGGGTCCCGGGGTGCGGGGAGGGGGCCGAGCGCCCCGAGTCCCGCAGCAGCCTGCGCGCCGTCGCCTCCATCCTGCGCCGTGAGGGGGGCCGGGGGGGCACCGGGGGGGCTGTGGGGCTCCGGGGGGGGCTGTGGGGCACTGGGGGTGCTGGGGGGCACCACAGGGGGCTGGGGGGGGCACCAGGGGGGCAGCGAGACCCACAAGTCCGTCACCATCCCGCGCCACGAGGGGCTGCGGGGCATCTGCACCGGGTAGGGGGGCTGTGGGGGGCCGGGGGGGCACCGTGGGGTGCTGGGGGGCTCCGTGGGGCTCTGTGGGGCACTGTGGGGTGCTATGGGGCACCGTAGGGTGCTGGGGGGGCCGGGGGGGGCACTGGGGGGGCACCGAGACCCACAACTCCCGCTCCATCCTGCGCCGTGAGGGGCTGCGGGGCATCTGCACCGGGTCGGGGGGCCCTGGGGGTGCTGGGGGGCTCCGTGGGGCTCGGGGGGGGGGGCTGTGGGGCACCGTGGGGCTCGGGGGGGGCACTGGGGGGGAACCGAGACCCACAAGTCCTGCACCATCCTGCTCCGCGAGGGGCTGCGGGGCATCTGCACCGGGTCGGGGGCCCTGGGGGGGCACCGTAGGGCTCCATGGGGTGCTGTGGGGCTCTGGGGGGGGCCATGGGGCACCATGGGGTGCTGTGGGGCACCGTGGGGCTCGGGGGGGGCACCGAGACCCACAAGTCCCGCTCCATCCTGCCGCGTGAGGGGCTGCGGGGCATCTGCACCGGGTCGGGGGGGCCCTGGGGGTGCTGGGGGGGCACCGTGGGGCTCGGGGGGGGGCTGTGGGGCTCAGGGGGGGCACTGGGGGGGCAGCGAGACCCACAAGTCCCGCTCCATCCTGTGCTGTGAGGGGCTGCGGGGCATCTGCACCAGGTCGGGGGGTGCTGGGGGGCTCCTTGGGGCTCGGGGGGGGCACTGGGGGGGCACCGAGACCCACAAGTCCCGCTCCATCCTGCTCCGCGAGGGGCTGCGGGGCATCTGCACCGGGTCGGGGGGCCCTGGGGGTGCTGGGGGGCTCCGTGGGGCTCCGTGGGGCTCGGGGGGGGGGGGCTGTGGGGCACCGTGGGGCTCGGGGGGGGCACTGGGGGGGCACCGAGACCCACAACTCCCGCTCCATCCTGCGCCGTGAGGGGCTGTGGGGCATCTGCACCGGGTCGGGGGGCCCTGGGGGTGCTGGGGGGCTCCGTGGGGCTCGGGGGGGGGGGCTGTGGGGCACCGTGGGGCTCGGGGGGGGCACTGGGGGGGCACCAAGACCCACAAGTCCCGCTCCATCCTGCGCCGTGAGGGGCTGCGGGGCATCTACACTGGGTTGGGGGGCCCTGGGGGGGCACCGTAGGGCTCCATGGGGTGCTGTGGGGCTCTGGGGGGGGCCATGGGGCACCATGGGGTGCTGTGGGGCACCGTGGGGCTCGGGGGGGGCACCGAGACCCACAAGTCCCGCTCCATCCTGCTCCGTGAGGGGCTGCGGGGCATCTGCACCGGGTCGGGGGGCCCTGGGGGTGCTGGGGGGGCACCGTGGGGCTCCGTGGGGCTCGGGGGGGGGGCTGTGGGGCTCGGGGGGGGCACTGGGGGGGCACCGAGACCCACAACTCCCGCTCCATCCTGCGCCGTGAGGGGCTGCGGGGCATCTACACTGGGTTGGGGGGCCCTGGGGGGGCACCATAGGGCTCCATGGGGTGCTGTGGGGCTCTGGGGGGGGCCATGGGGCACCATGGGGTGCTGTGGGGCACCGTGGGGCTCGGGGGGGGCACCGAGACCCACAAGTCCCGCTCCATCCTGCTCCGTGAGGGGCTGCGGGGCATCTGCACCGGGTCGGGGGGCCCTGGGGGTGCTGGGGGGCTCCGTGGGGCTCGGGGGGGGGCTGTGGGGCACCGTGGGGCTTGGGGGGGGCACTGAGACCCACAAGTCCTGCACCATCCTGCTCCGCGAGGGGCTGCGGGGCATCTGCACCGGGTCGGGGGCCCTGGGGGGGCACCGTAGGGCTCCATGGGGTGCTGTGGGGCTCTGGGGGGGGCCATGGGGCACCATGGGGTGCTGTGGGGCTCGGGGGGGGCACTGGGGGGGCACCGAGACCCACAAGTCCCGCTCCATCCTGCTCCGCGAGGGGCTGCGGGGCATCTGCACCGGGTCAGGGGGCCCTGGGGGTGCTGGGGGGCTCCGTGGGGCTCCGTGGGGCTCGGGGGGGGGTGCTGTGGGGCTCGGGGGGGGCACTGGGGGGGCACCGAGACCCACAAGTCCCGCTCCATCCTGCGCCGTGAGGGGCCGCGGGGCATCTGCACCGGGTCGGGGGGCCCGGGCGTACCGTGGGTCACCGTGGGTCACCGTGGGGCTCCGTGGGGCTCCGTGGGTCACCGTGGGGCCCCCCCCGCGCCCCCCAGGCTCTCGGCGGGGCTGCTGCGCCAGGCCACCTACACCACGACGCGCCTGGGCATCTACACGGTGCTGCTGGAGCGGCGGACGGGGGCGGCCGGGGCGCCGCCGCCCTTCGCCGTCAAGGCGCTGCTGGGCATGGCGGCGGGCGCTGCCGGCGCCTTCGTGGGCACCCCGGCCGAGGTGGCCCTCATCCGCATGACCGCCGACGGCAGGTGAGGCCACCGCCACGTCCCCGCCGTCCCCGCCGTCCCCGCGGCGCTGCCACCCCCCTCCTCTGTCCCCCCCCCTCCGCCCAGGCTGCCGCCCGCCGAGCGCCGCGGCTACCGCAACGTCTTCGACGCCCTGCTGAGGATCACGCGGGAGGAGGGCGTCCCCACGCTGTGGCGGGTACGGTGGTGTCCCCTGCGGTGTCACCTCCGCGGTGTCCCCTCCGCGGTGTCCCCTCCATGGTGTCACCTCCGTGGTGTCCCCTGCGGTGTCCCCTGAGTGCTGGTGGGGTGCCATTTGGGGACACGGGGGGTCCTGGGTGTCCCCACGCTGTGGCGGGTAGGGCGGTGTCCCCTGCAGTGTCACCTCCGTGGTGTCCCCTCCGTGGTGTCACCTCCGTAGTGTCCCCTGCGCTGTCCCCTGTGCCATGGGGGTGCCATTTGGGGACACGGGGGGGTCCTGGGTGTCCCCACGCTGTGGCGGGTACGGTGGTGTCCCCTGCGGTGTCCCCTCCGCGGTGTCCCCTCCGCGGTGTCCCCTGCGGTGTCCCCTGTGCCAGGGGGGTGCCCCTTGGGGACACGGGGGGGTCCTGGGCGTCCCCACGCTGTGGCAGGTACGGTGGTGTCCCCTGCGGTGTCCCCTCCGTGGTGTCCCCTCCGCGGTGTCCCCTGCGGTGTCCCCTGTGCCATGGGGGTGCCCCTTGGGGACACGGGGGGGTCCTGGGCGTCCCCACGCTGTGGCGGGTACGGTGGTGTCCCCCCTGCGGTGTCCCCTCCGCGGTGTCCCCTCCGCGGTGTCCCCTGAGTGCTGGTGGGGTGCCCCTTGGGGACACGGGGGGTCCTGGGTGTCCCCACGCTGTGGCGGGTACGGTGGTGTCCCCTGCGGTGTCCCCTCCACGGTGTCCCCTCCGTGGTGTCACCTCCGTAGTGTCCCCTGCGCTGTCCCCTGTGCCATGGGGGTGCCCCTTGGGGACACGGGGGGGTCCTGGGTGTCCCCACGCTGTGGCGGGTACGGTGGTGTCCCCTGCGGTGTCCCCTCCACGGTGTCCCCTCCGCGGTGTCCCCTGCGGTGTCCCCTCCGTGGTGTCCCCTCTGTGGTGTCCCCTGTGCTGTCCCCTGTGCCATGGGGGTGCCCCTTGGGGACACGGGAGGGTCCTGGGTGTCCCCACACTGTGGCAGGTACGGTGGTGTCCCCTGCGGTGTCCCCTCCGTGGTGTCACCTCCGTAGTGTCCCCTGCAGTGTCACCTCCGTGGTGTCACCTCCGCGGTGTCCCCTGCGCTGTCCCCTGTGCCAGGGGGTGCCCCTTGGGGACACGGGGGGGTCCTGGCTGTCCCCACGCGCTGGTGGGTCACAACATGGGGACGTGGGGGTCCCGGGGGTCCCGGCGCTCCTGTGGGTCGTGGTGGGGGGACGTGGGGGTCCCGGTGTCCCCAGTGTCCCCCTCGCCCCTTCCGCAGGGCTGTGTCCCCACCATGGCCCGGGCCGTGGTGGTCGGGGGGGTCCCGGGGGTCCCCGTGGGTCGCACTGGGGGGACGTGGGGGTCCCGGGGGTCTGGCAGGTGGTGGCACGGGGACGTGGGGGTCCCGGTGTCCCCGGTGTCCCCAGTGTCCCCCTCGCCCCCTCCCGCAGGGCTGTGTCCCCACCATGGCCCGGGCCGTGGTGGTCAACGCCGCCCAACTCGCCTCCTACTCCCAGTCCAAGCAGTTCCTGCTCGACTCCGGTGAGTCCCCGCCCCGGTGGCCTCGTGTCCCCGCCCCGGTGGCCTCGTGTCCCCACCCCGGTGGCCTCGTGGCCCTCATGTCCTGGCCCCGGTGGCCTCGTGTCCCTGGTGGCCTCGTGTCCAGGCTCTAGTGGCCTTGTGGCCCTGGTGGCCTCGGGTCCCGGCTCTGGTGGCCTCGTGGCCCCGGTGTCCTGGCTTCATGTCACAGCATCCTGGTCCCGGTGGCCTCGTGGCCCTGGTGTCCCCACCCCGGTGGCCTTGTGGCCCCGGTGGCCTCGTGTCCCAGCCCCAGTGGCCTCGTGGCCCTGGTGGCCTCGTGTCCCTGCCCCGGTGGCCTCATGTCCCAGCCCTGGTGTCCTTGCCCCGGTGGCCTCGTGTCCCCGGTGGCCTCATGACCAGGCTCTGGTGGCCTTGTGGCCCTGGTGGCCTCGTGTCCCGGCCCTGGTGGCCTTGTGGCCCTGGTGTCCCAGCCCTGGTGGCCTCATGGCTCCGGTGTCCTGGCCCTGGTGGCCTCGTGGCCCTGGTGTCCCAGCCCTGGTGGCCTCATGGCCCTGGTGTCCTGGCCCTGGTGGCCTTGTGACTCCAGTGTCCTGACCCTGGTGGCCTCGTGGCCCCGGTGTCCTGGCCCCGGTGGCCCTGGTGTCCCGGCCCTCGTGTCCCAGCCCTGGTGGCCTCATGACTCCAGTGTCCTGGCCCTGGTGTCCTGGCTCTGGTGGCCTTGTGGCCCTGGTGTCCCAGCTCCAGTGTCCTGGCCCTAGTGGCCTCGTGGCCCCGGTGTCCCAGCCCTATTGTCCTGGCCCTGGTGGCCTCGTGGCCCCGGTGTCCCAGCCTTGGTGGCCCTGGTGTCCCAGCCCTCATGTCCCGACCCTGGTGGCCTCGTGGCCCTGGTGTCCCAGCCCTGGTGGCCTCATGGCTCCGGTGTCCTGGCCCTGGTGGCCTCGTGGCCCCGGTGTCCCAGCCCTATTGTCCTGGCCCTAGTGGCCTCGTGGCCCCGGTGTCCCAGCCTTGGTGGCCCTGGTGTCCCAGCCCTCGTGTCCCGGCCCTGGTGGCCTTGTGGCCCTGGTGTCCCAGCCCTGGTGGCCTCATGGCTCCGGTGTCCTGGCCCTGGTGGCCTCGTGGCCCTGGTGTCCCAGCCCTGGTGGCCTCATGGCCCTGGTGTCCTGGCCCTGGTGGCCTTGTGACTCCAGTGTCCTGACCCTGGTGGCCTCGTGGCCCCGGTGTCCTGGCCCCGGTGGCCCTGGTGTCCCGGCCCTCGTGTCCCAGCCCTGGTGGCCTCATGAGTCCAGTGTCCTGGCTCTGGTGTCCTGGCTCTGGTGGCCTTGTGGCCCTGGTGTCCCGGCCCCGGTGTCCCCGGTGTCCCCGATGTCCCCGCTGCCGCTGACCCCCCCCCCCCGCCCCCCCCAGGCTACTTCGGGGACGACGTGCTCTGCCACTTCTGCGCCAGCATGATCAGCGGCCTGGTGACCACGGCCGCCTCGATGCCCGTGGACATCGCCAAGACGCGGTGGGTGACGCCGGGGGGGGGGGACACCGGGGGGGGGGGACACACACCGTGGCGGGGGGGACACACCGGGGGGGGGACACAGCGGGGGACACCGCTCACCCCCCCCCCCCAACAGCATCCAGAACATGCGGATGATCGACGGGAAGCCGGAGTACCGCAACGGGCTGGTGAGTCGGGGGGGACGCCGGGGGGGGGGGGGCGCGGGGGGGCCCGTTGTGACCCCCCCCCCGGCCCCCCGGCCCCCCCCAGGACGTGCTGGTGAAGGTGGTGCGCTACGAGGGCTTCTTCAGCCTGTGGAAGGGCTTCACGCCCTACTACGCCCGCCTGGGCCCCCACACCGTCCTCACCTTCGTCTTCCTCGAGCAGATGAACAAGTTCTACCGGCGCTTCTTCCTCAGCGCCTAGCTGCCCCCCCCCGGGCCCCCCCCCGCGGCCGGGGGGGCCCCGAACGCGACCCCCCCCCCCCCCCCGCGGAGCCCGGGCCCGGCGGGGGCACACGGAACGCGACGCCCTTGCTGTGCCCGGGCCTGGGGGGGGCCCAAATGTGACCCCCCCCCCACTGTGTCTGTTCCTGGGGGGGCTCCGAAACGCGACCCCCCCCCCCCCGTGCCTGGGTGGGGGGGGCCCCAAATGTGACCCCCCCGTTGTGTCTGGGCCCGGGGGGGCCCCGAAACGCGACCCCCCCCCCCCACCGCCGCGCTTGGAACGTAGTAAAGAGATGCTGGAACGAGGAGGCGGCAGTGTGGGGTGCTGGGGGGGCGGGGGGGGCCGGACGCCTGGGCCCCTGGGGGGGGGTTGGGGGGGGAGCCTGGACACCCCTGGGGGCGGCAACAGCCCCTGTGAAAAGGCCCTCGGGCAGCGTCACGTGACCCCTCGGGCGCCGTCGCGATACCCGGGGTGCTGTCGCGATACCCCCCCCCCCCGCTGCCCCCCCCCCCCCCGGGGGCTCCGTGTCGCTCCCCCACTCGCTGCTGCCCTGGCGCCGCCCCGGGGCCCTCGTGTGCCCCACATGTGCCCCCCCCGCCCCACATGTGCCCCCCCCACATGCCCCACACACACCCCCCCTTGCACCCCAGATGCCCCCCCCATGTGCCCTGCAACCCCCCCCCAAATGGGGGCCCCCAGCGCCCCACGGCTGCCCCATGGCCCCCCCCCCACGTGGCACCCTGCCCCACTGGGCAGCCCTATAGGAGCCCATAGAGACCCCCCCCAGCCCTATAGGAGCCCCTGGGGAATCCCTGCCCCCCCCCCCAGCCCTATAGGAGCCCCTGGAGAATCCCTGCCCCCCCCCAGCCCTATAGGAGCCCCTGGGGAATTCCCCCCTCCCCAGCCCTATAGGAGCCCCTGGAGCTGCCCCCCCCCCAGCCCTATAGGAGCCCCTGGGGAATCCCCCCCCCCAGCCCTATAGGAGCCCCTGGGGAATCCCTGCCCCCCCCCAGCCCTATAGGAGCCCCTGGAGAATCCCTGCCCCCCCCCAGCCCTATAGGAGCCCCTGGAGAATCCCTGCCCCCCCCCAGCCCTATAGGAGCCCCTGGAGAATCCCTGCCCCCCCCCCCCAGCCCTATAGGAGCCCTTGGGGAATCCCTGCCCCCCCCAGCCCTATAGGAGCCCCTGGAGAATCCCTGCCCCCCCCCAGCCCTATAGGAGCCCCTGGGGAATCCCTGCCCCCCCCAAGCCCTATAGGAGCCCCTGGGGAATCCCTGCTCCCCCCCAGCCCTATAGGAGCCCCTGGGGAATCCCTGCCCCCCCCCGGCCCTATAGGAGCCCCTGGAGAATCCCTGCCCCCCCCCCAGCCCTATAGGAGCCCCTGAAGAATCCCTGCCCCCCCCCCAGCCCTATAGGAGCCCCTGGGGAATCCCTGCCCCCCCCGGCCCTATAGGAGCCCCTGGGGAATCCCTGCCCCCCCCCAGCCCTATAGGAGCCCCTGGAGAATCCCTGCCCCCCCCCAGCCCTATAGGAGCCCCTGGAGAATCCCTGCCCCCCCCCCCCAGCCCTATAGGAGCCCTTGGGGAATCCCTGCCCCCCCCAGCCCTATAGGAGCCCCTGGAGAATCCCTGCCCCCCCCCCAGCCCTATAGGAGCCCCTGGGGAATCCCTGCCCCCCCCAAGCCCTATAGGAGCCCCTGGAGAATCCCTGCCCCCCCCCAGCCCTATAGGAGCCCCTGGAGAATCCCTGCCCCCCCCCCCAGCCCTATAGGAGCCCCTGGAGAATCCCTGCCCCCCCCAGCCCTATAGGAGCCCCTGGGGAATCCCTGCCCCCCCCAGCCCTATAGGAGCCCCTGGGGAATCCCTGCCCCCCCCGGCCCTATAGGAGCCCCTGGGAAATCCCTGCCCCCCCCCAGCCCTATAAGAGCCCCTAGAGAATCCCTGCCCCCCCCCCCAGCCCTATAGGAGCCCCTGGGGAATCCCTGCCCCCCCCAAGCCCTATAGGAGCCCCTGGAGAATCCCTGCCCCCCCCCAGCCCTATAGGAGCCCCTGGAGAATCCCTGCCCCCCCCCCCAGCCCTATAGGAGCCCCTGAAGAATCCCTGCCCCCCCCCCAGCCCTATAGGAGCCCCTGGGGAATCCCTGCCCCCCCCGGCCCTATAGGAGCCCCTGGGAAATCCCTGCCCCCCCCCCAGCCCTATAGGAGCCCCTGGGGAATCCCTGCCCCCCCCCAGCCCTATAGGAGCCCCTGGGGAATCCCTGCCCCCCCCCCAGCCCTATAGGAGCCCCTGGGGAATCCCTGCCCCCCCCAGCCCTATAGGAGCCCCTGGGGAATCCCTGCCCCCCCCCCAGCCCTATAGGAGCCCCTGGAGAATCCCTGCCCCCCCCCAGCCCTATAGGAGCCCCTGGGGAATCCCTGCCCCCCCCCAGCCCTATAGGAGCCCCTGGGGAATCCCTGCCCCCCCCAGCCCTATAGGAGCCCCTGGGGAATCCCCCCCCCCCCCCGGCCCAGGCGTCTGGCGGCGACGCAGGGGGCGGGGCCTGGCTCGGCGATGACGCAGGAGGGGGCGGGGCCTGGTTCGGTGCTTTATTACAGGAGTCTCAAGGCCACGGTGGGGGCGGCCCCGGGCTCCGCCCCACGGCGAGGCTCCGCCCCCCGCCCCGCCCCCGCCCCCCCCCCCCCGCCGTGGGGCGCCCCACGGCCCCGGGGCCATAAAGTGCTTCGTTACCGAGTCTCGTTACAAAATAATTAAAGCAAAATATACAGAGAGCCGGGACCCACGGCGGGGCGCGACCCACGGCAGCAGCTGCCCCACGGCGGGGGGGGGTCCCACGGCGGGGCGCGACCCACGGCAGCAGCTGCCCCACGGCGAGGGGGGGGGTCCCATGGCGGGGCGCGACCCACGGCAGCAGCTGCCCCACGGCGAGGGGGGGGGTCCCATGGCGGGGCACGACCCACGGCAGCAGCTGCCCCACGGCGAGGGGGGGGGTCCCACGGCGGGGCGCGACCCACGGCAGCAGCTGCCCCACGGTGGGGGGGGTCCCATGGCGGGGCGTGACCCACGGCAGCAGCTGCCCCACGGCGAGGGGGGGCCCATGGTGAGGGGGGCCCAATGCGGGGAGCTGCCCCACAGCAAGGGGGGGGGCACAGCAGCAGCTGCCCCACGGCGGGGGGGGGCCCACAGCAGGGCGTGACCCACGGCAAGGGGGGTCCCAATGTGGGGAGCTGCCCCACAGCAAGGGGGGGGGCACAGCAGCAGCTGCCCCACGGCAGGGGGGTCCCATGGCGGGGCATGACCCACAGCGAGGGGAGCCCAATGTGGGGAGCTGCCCCACAGCAAGGGGGGGGGCACAGCAGCAACTGCCCCACAGCAGGAACTGCCCCACTGCGAGGGGGAGCCCATGGCGGGGTGCGACCCACGGCGGGGGGGGCCCACTGTGGGGCAGGTCCCACTGCAGCAGCTGCCCCATGGCGGGGGGGGGGGCCCAAGGCGGGGCGTGACCCACAGCGAGGGGGGCCCAATGTGGGGAGCTGCCCCACAGCAAGGGGGGGGGCACAGCAGCAGCTGCCCCACGGCAGGAACTGCCCCACTGCGAGGGGGGGGCTCATGGCGGGGTGCGACCCACGGCGAGGGGGGGGGAAACGGGTCCCACTGCAGCAGCTGCCCCATGGCGGGGGGGGGGGGAACCATCCCGGGAGCTGCCCCACAGCACAAGCTGCCCCACAGCAATGGGGCCCCATGGCAGGAGCTGCCCCATGGGAAGGGCCCCAGCGATCCCCAGCCCCATGGCGGGACCTGCCCCACAGCAAGGGGGGGGCACTGTGGGAGCTGCCCCACAGCAGGGAGGGCCCCAGGGGCCCCCAGCCCCACGGCAGGAGCTGCCCCACGGCCCCGGGGGGGGGGGGGGGGCGGGGTTGGTCCCGGGTTCAGCAGCGAGGGGGCGGGGCACGAGCAAAGCCGGGGCGGAGCTTCAGCCTGTCAGTCAAAACATCGTCGCCGCGGAGACGGCTCTGCCCCCCCCCCCCGAGAGCAGCACGATGGGCGGGGCCAGGGGCGGGGCTCCCGGCAGGGGGCGGGGCTCCGGCGGGGGCGGGGCTCCCGGCAGGGGGTGGGGCTCCCAGCAAGGGGCGTGTCTCCCAGCAGTGGGCGGGACTCCCGATGGGGGCGGGGCTCCCAGTAGGGAGGGGTGTTTCTCCCGGCAGGGGGCGTGTCTCCCGGGAGGGGGCGTGTCTCCCGGGAGGGGGCGTGTCTCCCGGGAGGGGGCGGGGCTCCCGAGGGGGGCGGGGCTCCCAGCAGGGAGGGGTGTTTCTCCCGGCAGGGGGCGGGGCTCCCGGCAGGGGGCGTGTCTCCCGGCAGGGGGCGGGGCTCCCGATGGGGGCGTGGCTCCCGGCGGGGGCGTGGCTCCGGCGGGGGCGGGGCTCGGGGCGTCACCAGTTCATGACGCAGTTGCGGTTGAGCGTCATGAAATAAACCTGGCTGCTGCCGCCCGAGCGCACCGAGGCGAAGAACACCTGGGGGGGGCACGGGGGGGACGGGGGGGACAGGGGGGACATGGGGGACACGGGGGGACATGGAGGGACACAGAGGGACACGGGGGGACATGGGGGGACATGGGGGACACGGGGGACATGGGGGACATGGAGGGACATGGGGGACATGGGGGACATGGGGGAGATGGAGGGACATGGGGGACATGGAGGGACATGGGGGGACATGGGGGGACATGGGGGACATGGAGGGACATGGGGGACATGGAGGGACATGGAGGGACATGGAGGGACATGGAGGGACATGGGGGACACGGGGGACATGGGGGACATGGAGGGACATGGGGGACATGGGGACATGGGGGACATGGGGGAGATGGAGGGACATGGGGGACATGGAGGGACATGGGGGGACATGGGGGGACATGGGGGACATGGAGGGACATGGGGGACATGGGGGAGATGGAGGGACATGGGGGGACATGGGGACATGGGGGGACATGGAGGGACATGGGGGACATGGAGGGACATGGGGGGACATGGGACATGGGGGGACATGGAGGGACATGGGGGACATGGAGGGACATGGGGGGACATGGGACATGGGGGACATGGAGGGACATGGAGGGACATGGAGGGACATGGGGGGACATGGGGGGACATGGAGGGACATGGGGGACATGGAGATGGAGGGACGGGGGACATGGAGGGACATGGGGGACATGGAGGGACATGGAGGGACATGGGGGGACATGGAGGGACATGGGGGACATGGAGGGACATGGAGGGACAGGGGACATGGAGGGACATGGGGGGACATGGGGGGACATGGAGGGACATGGGGGACATGGGGGACATGGAGGGACATGGGGGACATGGAGGGACATGGAGGGACATGGAGGGACATGGAGGGACGGGGACATGGAGGGACATGGAGGGACATGGGGGAGATGGAAGGACACGGGGGACATGGAGGGACATGGAGGGACATGGACATGGAGGGACATGGGGGACACGGTGGGACAAGGGGGGAGATCATGGGGGACATGGGGGACACGGGGACATGGAGGACACAGAACAGCAGGGACATGAGATGGAGGGGGGACATAGGACAGCAGGGACACAGGGTCAGCAGTGACATGGGGGTCCCCGCTGTGCCCTGTCCCCACTGCCCCCCCCGTCCCCCCATCCCCATGTCCCACGTGCCCCATGTCCCCCCCCCCAATCCCTGCTGTGCCCCACATCCACGTCCCACATCCCTCTTGTCCCCAAACCCCCGAGCCGTCCCCACGCCCTGCCCCACGTCCCTGCGTCCGTGTCCCCCCACGTCCCCACTCGTGTGCCCCCATGTCCACGCCGAGGCCGTGTCCTCCACATCTGCATGTCCTAGGTCACCGTGTCCCCTGTGCCCCCCCACGTCCCCACTCGTGTGCCCCCATGTCCACGCTGAGGCCGTGTCCTCCACATCTGCATGTCCTAGGTCACCGTGTCCCCTGTGTCCCTTGTCCCCTGTGTCCCCCATCGCGTGCACCTACATCCATGCTGAGGCCATGTCCTCCAGATCTCCACGTCCCAGGTCACTGTGTCCCCTGTGTCCTGTGTCCCGCCATGTCCCCCGTGTCCCCAATCGCGTGCCCCCACATCCACGCTGAGGCCGTGTCCTCCCCATCTCCACATCCCAAGTCACCCATGTCCCCCCCGTGTCCCCAATGTCCCCCCCGTGTCCCCGCTGTCCCCACCTTGTCGTTGCGCTCGCAGAGGAACTTGAGGCGCTGCGCCCGCTTGTGCATGAAGACGCCGTCGAGGTGGCCGGTCTCCACGGAGCGGATCTCGATGGCCTTCTCGCCCCAGCCCATGATCTGGTTGGAGCAGATGTAGGCTGCGGGGACACGGCCGGGGGGGGGGGGGGACGTCACCGGGGCGGGCCCAGGCGTCCGGGCACCCCCCCCGGCCCCCCCGGCCGCTCACCCACGGAGGTGGGGGTCTCGCCCCACTGCAGCACCACGTCCTTGGTGATGCGCCCGTAGGTGTTGACGTAGACGCCCTCGTCCTCGTAGCACAGCAGCATCTCCAGCCCCGCCGTCTCCGGCAGGAAGATGATGGCGTGCGGCGTCACCTGGCTCTGGATCTGCGGGGACAGCGCGTGACCCGTGTGTCCCCTGTGTCCCTCACGCGTGGGGTCACCTCGCTCGGGAGCTGGGGGGACCCTGGGGACGAGCCAGGTGGCTTCACGTGGCCCCAGGTCCCCCGTGTGTCCTCCTATTTTTCCCCCCCATGTCTGGTGTCACCTCGCTCGGGAGCTGGGGGGACCTTGGGGACGAGCCAGGTGGCCCCACGTGGCCCCAGGTCCCCCATGTGTTCTCCTATGTCCCCCCATGTGTGGTGTCACCTGGCTCTGGATCTGTAGGGACAGCGCGTGACCCGTGTGTCCCCTGTGTCCCTCACGCGTGGGGTCACCTCGCTCGGGAGCTGGGGGGACCTTGGGGACGAGCCAGGTGGCTTCACGTGGCCCCACGTCCCCCATGTGTCCGCCTATGTCCCCCCATGTGTGGTGTCACCTGGCTCTGCATCTGCGGGGACAGCGCGTGACCCGTGTGTCCCCTGTGTCCCTCACGCGTGGGGTCACCTCGCTCGGGAGCTGGGGGGACCTTGGGGACGAGCCGGGTGGCTTCACGTGGCCCCACATCCCCTGTGTGTCCTCCTATGTCCCCCCATGTCTGGTGTCACCTCGCTCGGGAGCTGGGGGGACCTTGGGGACGAGCCAGGTGGCTTCACGTGGCCCCACGTCCCCCGTGTGTCCTCCTATGTCCCCCCATGTCTGGTGTCACCTCACTTGATCTGTGGGGACCTTGGGGACGAGCCGGGTGGCCCCACGTCCCCTGTGTGTCTTCCCACATCCCCCCATGTCTGGTGTCACCTCATTCTGGAGCTGGGGGGACGTTGGGGACGAGCCAGGTGGCTTCATGTCCCCCATGTATCCTCCTATGTCCCCCCCCATGTGCGGTGTCACCTGGCTCTGGGGGAGATGGTGGGTGGCGGAGCGTCCCCGTGTTCCCTGTCACACGTGTCCCTGCCCACATGTGTGTCCCCACGTCCCACACACGTGTCTCTGCATCCCATACGCATGTCCCTCAATCCCACACGTGTCCCACACGCATGTCCCCATGTCCCACACGTGTCCCCACGTCCCACAAGCGTGTCCCCACGGCCCATACGCGTGTCCCCAGGGTCTGTACACGTGTCCCCACGTCCCACACGCGTGTCCCCACGGTCTGTACACGTGTCCCTGGCCCCACACGTGTGTCCCCCCATCCCACACGCATGGTCCCTCGTCCCATACGTGTGTCCCCGCGTCCCCCACGCGTGTCCCCGGCCCCCCACGCGTGTCCCCGGCCGCACACGCGTGTCGCCGCTCACGTGCACGGGGACGTAGACGTCGTAGGTGCTGCCCGAGTCGACGTCGATGGCGTGGAAGCCGGCGCCGGAGCCGTAGATCACCTTGAGCCGCTGCCCCTGCTCCACCGTCAGCTCCACCAGCAGCGGCCGGTGCGGCAGCTCCCCGAAGGACTGTGGGGCGGAGGGGGGGCGTGACCCACGGCGTGCCCCACGGGAGCGGCCCCGACCCACGGCTGCCCCACGGGACCGCGCTGGGGTCACTGATGCCGTGGGGCAGCCCCTGACCTCCATGGGCACCGTGCCGCTGTGGTGGGGACGCCGGGGCCCCCCAGCCCCACGGCGGCCCCCCCAGGACCAGCCCGGCCCCACGGCGTGCCCCACGGGGGTGGCCCGGACCCATGGCAGCCCCATGGCCCTGTGCTGGGGTCACCGATGCCGTGGGGCAGCCCCCGACCTCCGTGGGCACCGTGCTGCAGTGGCGGGGACGCCGGGGCCCCCCCAGCCCCACGGAACCGGCCCAGCCCCACACCGTGCCCCACGGCCCTGCATTGGGGTCACTGATGCTGTGGGGCAGCCCCTGACCATGCCCTGGGCACCGCGACGCTGCAGCAGGGACACCGGGGCCCCCCCAGACCCACGGCGCGGACACCGGAGTCCCCCAGCCCCACGGCGTGGACTTTGCAGCCTCCCCCAGCCCCACGGCAGCCCCACGGCCCCGTGTTGGGGTCACCGACGCCGTGGGGCAGCCCCCAACCTCCATAGACACCACACCACTGCGGTGGGGGACGCCTGGGCCCCCCAGCCCCATGGCGCGGGCTTTGCAGCTCCCCAGCCCCCCAGCAGCCCCCCAGCCCCATGGCAGCCCCACGGCGGGGTCCCCAATGGACCGTGGCAGCCCCCCACCTCCCCGCCACAGGCACCACCCGGCCGCAGCGCAGGACGCCGGGGCCCCATGGCGGGGACGCCTGGGCCCCCCAGCCCCACAGCGCGGACTTTGCAGCCCCCCCAGCCCCACGGCGTGCCCCACACGCACCTTGAAGGCCATGAACTTGTGGTAGGGCTTGGGGGCCCAGGCGTAGACCTCCACGGAGCTGCGCAGGGCGATGACCAGGAACTTGATCCGCTCGTACTTCACTGCGGAGGGATTGGGGGGGGGGGGGGGG
Source organism: Dromaius novaehollandiae (assembly GCF_036370855.1). Lineage (NCBI taxonomy): Eukaryota > Metazoa > Chordata > Aves > Casuariiformes > Dromaiidae > Dromaius > Dromaius novaehollandiae. The sequence continues at coordinate 77,349 of NC_088131.1, forward strand.
GGGAAGGCAGCGCGTCGGCCCCACGGCGCGGCCCCCCCGGCCCCCCGCGCCGTGGGGCGGCCCCTTACCCACGCGGTAGTGCACGCAGCCCTCCATGTCGCCCACCGTGGTCCAGCCCTGCTTCTTCTCCACCTCGGGGTCGTTGCGCAGGATCTTGTTGCGCAGCCACGACAGGTAGTACACCCGCAGCTTGTTCCGCTTCCCTGCGCCCCACGGCGTCAGTGGGGCCCGGGCGGGCGGTGCCGTGGGGCGGGGGGGGGCTCGTGGGTGCTGGGGGGGGCAGGTTGGGGGGCAGAGGGGGGCCCGTGGGCGCTGGGGGGGGGGTGGGATGGGGGGCCGGGGGCTGCGGAGGGCGGCTGGGGGGTGGTGTAGGGCCCTGTGGGGCGGCCGTGGGGCTGTGCAGGGGCTTGTGGGGCAACCCTGGGGCTGTGCAGGGGCCTGTGGGGCAGTTGTGGGGCTGTGTAGGGCCCTGTGGGGCGGCTGTGGGGCTGCGTAGGGCCCTGTGGGGCGGCTGTGGGGCTGTGCAGGGGCTTGTGGGGCAGCTGTGGGGCCATGTAGGGCCCTGTGGGGTAGCTGTGGGGCTGTGTAGGGCCCTGTGGGGCAGTGTAGGGCCCTGTGGGGCAGCTGTGGGGCTGTGTAGGGCTCTGTGGGGCAGCCGTGGGGCTGTGTAGGGTCCCGTGGGGCAGACGTGGGGCTGCACAAGGGCCTGTGGGGCAGTTGTGGGGTGGTGTAGGGTTCTGTGGGGTGGCTTTGGGGCTAAGGTCCTGTGGGGCAGCTGTGGGTCTGTATAGGGGCTTGTGAGGCAGTTGTGGGGCTGTGTAGGGCCCTGTGGGGTAGTTGTGGGGCTGCGTAGGGTCCCGTGGGGCAGCTGTGGGGCTGTGTAGGATTCCGTGGGGTGTCTATGGGGCTGCTTAGGGCCACATGGGGCAGCTGTGGGGCTGCACTGGGGCCTGTGGGGTAGCTGTGGGGCTGTATAGGGCCCTGTGGGGCGCCTGTGGGGCGCTGCAGGGCAGCGTGGGGCAGTGTGGGGTGCTGCAAGACAGTGTGCGGAGCTGTGGGGCAGTGTAGGGCGCCGTGGGGTGGATGTGTGGGGTGCATGGGGCACCGTGGGGCAGTGTGGGGTGGTGTAGGGCACCGTGGGGCAGGTGTGTGGGGTGCATGGGGCACCATGGGGTGCTGTCGAGTGCGTGGGGCAGGTGTGTGGGGCGCCGTGGGGCACCATGGGGCAGTGTGGGGCACCGTGGGGCGGTGTAGGGCGCTGCGGGACAGGTGCATGGGGTGCCGTGGGGCAGTGTGGGGCGGTGTAGGATGCCATGGGGCGGGCACATGGGGTGTGCGGGGCGCCATAGGGCGCTGTGGGGCAGCGTGTGGGGCGCCGTGGGGCGGTGTGGGGCGCCGTGGGGCTCACCGGCGACAGTGGTGAGCAGCTCGAGGCCCTCGAGCACGTCCGCGAGCCGGGAGCGGTGCCGTGTGGGGCGGCGTGGGGTGGCGTGGGGCGGTGTGGGGCGCCGTGGGGCTCACCGGAGATGGTGGTGAGCAGGTTGAGGCCCTCGAGCACGTCCGCGTGCCGGGAGCGGTGGCGTGTGGGGTGGGCGTGGGGCGGTGTGGGGCGCCGTGGGGCAGTGTGTGGGGTGCCGTGGGGCGCCGTGGGGCTCACCGGAGATGGTGGTGAGCAGGTTGAGGCCCTCGAGCACGTCCGCGAGCCGGGAGCGGCGGCGTGTGGGGCGGGCGTGGGACGCCGTGGGGCGGCGTGGGGTGGCGTGGGGCAGTGTGTGGGGCGCCGTGGGGCGCCGTGGGGCTCACCGGAGATGGTGGTGAGCAGGTTGAGGCCCTCGAGCACGTCCGCGAGCCGGGAGCGGCAGCGGGCGTGGGGCCCCGTGGGACGCCGTGGGGCGGGCGTGGGGCGGCGTGGGGCAGCGCGTGGGGCGCCGTGGGGCGCCGTGGGGCTCACCGGAGATGGTGGTGAGCAGGTTGAGGCCCTCGAGCACGTCCGCGTGCCGGGAGCGGTGGCGTGTGGGGTGGGCGTGGGGCGGTGTGGGGCGCCGTGGGGCAGCATGTGGGGCGCCGTGGGGCGCCGTGGGGCTCACCGGAGATGGTGGTGAGCAGGTTGAGGCCCTCGAGCACGTCCGCGAGCCGGGAGCGGCGGCGTGTGGGGCGGGCGTGGGGCCCCGTGGGGCAGTGTGGGGCGCCGTGGGGCGGCGTGTGGGGCGCCGTGGGGCGCCGTGGGGCTCACCGGAGATGGTGGTGAGCAGGTTGAGGCCCTCGAGCACGTCCGCGAGCCGGGAGCGGCGGCGTGTGGGGCGGGCGTGGGGCCCCGTGGGACGCCGTGGGGCGGCGTGGGGCAGCGTGTGGGGCGCCGTGGGGCGCCGTGGGGCTCACCGGAGATGGTGGTGAGCAGGTTGAGGCCCTCGAGCACGTCCGCGTGCCGGGAGCGGCAGCGGGCGTGTGGCCCCATGGGGCCCCGTGGGACGCCGTGGGGCGGGCGTGGGGCGGCGTGGGGCAGCATGTGGGGCGCCGTGGGGCGCCGTGGGGCTCACCGGAGATGGTGGTGAGCAGGTTGAGGCCCTCGAGCACGTCCATCTGCTGGAAGCGGCGGCGGGCGATGAGGCCGTAGACCTTCCCCTGGCCCGAGCGGTCCAGCAGCAGCAGCCCCGTCTCGGTGCCCACCAGCAGGTTCACGCCTGCGCCGCACACGCGTGTCACACGCCCGGCACACGCGTGACGCGCCCCGCGCGCGCCTGCCGCACGCCGGCCCGGGGGGCTGCACGTGGCTCGTGGCAGCGCCAGCGCGACCGGGAGCACGCGGGGACACGCGTGTGCGGGCACGAGGGCGCAGGCGCACGCGTGTGCACGTGTCGCGGGGCGTGTGCGAGCGTGGGGACGCGTGTGCACGGGTCAGGCGGTGCACAGGAGCGCAGGGACACGCCACACGCGTGTATGCGGGACACGGGGCACGCAAACGTGGGACGTGTGGCCGCACGGCTGCGGGGACACGCGTGTGCGGGATGCAGGGACACGGCTGGCGGGGTGCACGGGAGCGCGGGGACACGTGACACGCGTGTGTGGGGGACACAGGACATGTGCAAATCTGGGGACACGTGACCGCAAGGGCGTGAGGACACGCGTGTGCGTGTGGGGGACGCAGGGACACGGCTCGCGGAGTGCACAGGAGCACGGGGACACGCAACTGCACGCGTGAGCATGGGGACACGCCTGAAGCGCAGGCATGTGTGGACAGGAGAGTGCAGGCACACGCATGTGCACGTGTCGCGGCACGTGTGCAAGCACAGGGACACGCGGGCGCGGGTCGGGGGCGCAGGGGAGCGCGGGGACACGCGACACGCATGCACAGGAGCACACGCATGTGGGCACATGAACATGGGCGCAAGCACACGCGTGTGCACGTGTCGCGGCGCGTGTGCAAGCACGGGGACACGCGGGCGCGGGTCGGGGGCGCAGGGGAGCGCGGGGACACGCGACAGGGAGGCGGGGGAGGCCCGGGGCGGGCGAGGCGGACGCACACGCGTGGCACACGCCTGGCACACGCGTGGCACACGCGTGACACGCACCCCAGAGGGCGGCGCAGAGGATCTCGGAGCTGAAGCGCTTCTTGTACTTGCGGATCTCGGGGGCGTCGCTGGGCGGCCGCGGCTTGGCCGGGTTCACGTTCACCACCGAGCCCTTGCGCAGCCCCGCCGCACGCCCTGCCGCGCGCCAAGCACACGCGTGGGCCCCGCCGCACGCCAAGGACACGCGTGGGCGCCGGCACCGGTGATGCCACACGCCAAGGACACGTGTGGGTGCCGTCGCCCGCGATGCTACATGCAATGCTGGGGGGGGTGTCACGCCATGGGGACACGCTATGGGCACGGGTCACACAGTGGGGACACGCTATGGGCACAGGGCACATCCTATGGGCACAGGTCATGCCATGGGGACACGCTATGGGCACAGGGCACGCCATGGGGACACGCTATGGGCACAGGGCACATGCTAGGGGCACGGGTCACGCCATGGGCACACGCTATGGGCACAGGGCACGCCATGGGGACACGCTATGGCCATGGGGCACATGCTATGGGCACGGGTCATGCTCTAGGGACATGCCATGGGGACACGCTATGGGCACGGGGCACATGTTATGGGCACAGGGCACACGCTATGGGCACGGGTCACGCCATGGGGACACGCTATGGTCATGGGACACACGCTATGGGCACAGGTCACGCCATGGGGACACGCTATGGGGACGTGTCACACCATGGGGACACGCTATGGCCATGGGGCACATGCTATGGGCACGGGTCATGCCATGGGGACACGCTATGGCCATGGGGACACGCTATGGCCATGGGGCACATGCTATGGGCACGGGTCATGCTCTAGGGACATGCCATGGGGACACGCTATGGGCACGGGGCACATGTTATGGGCACAGGGCACACGCTATGGGCACGGGTCACGCCATGGGGACACGCTATGGCCATGGGGACACGCTATGGGCACAGGTCATGCCATGGGGACACGCTATGGGGACGTGTCACACCATGGGGACACGCTATAGGCACGGGGCACACGCTATGGGCACGGGTCACACCATGGGGACACGCTATGGCCATGGGGCACACGCTATGGGCACGGGTCACGCCATGGGGACACGCCATGGGCACAGGGCACAGGGACACACTACAGGGACACGCTACGGGCACAGTGCACATCACGGGGACACGCCACGGGGACATGCGATGGGGACACGCCATGGGGACACGCATGGCCACGGTGCACGCCACAGGGACACGGCCGCGGGGACATGTCACGTGGGGACACAGCCGCGGGGACACACGGGAACACGTCCCACGTGTGGGGACACGGCCATGGAGGCGTGGGGACCCGCAGGGACACGTCCCATGTGCAGGGACACGGCCATGGGGACCCGCAGGGACACGTCCCACACGCATGGGGACACGTGGGGACCCGTGGGGACCCGTCCCACGCACGGGGACACGGCTGTGGGGACATGTGGGGACCCGCAGGGACACGTCCCACACGCGTGGGGACAAGTGGGGACCCGTGGGGACCCGTCCCACGCACGGGGACACGGCTGTGGGGACATGTGGGGACCCGCGGGGACACGTCCCACACGCGTGGGGACAAGTGGGGACCTGCGGGGACCCGTCCCACGCACGGGGACACGGCTGTGGGGACACGTGGGGACCCGCAGGGACACATCCCACACGCGTGGGGACCCGTGGGGACCCATGGGGACACATCTCACGCGGGGGGACACGTCCCACGCACGGGGACACGGCCGTGGGGACAAGTGGGGACCCGCGGGGACACGTCCCACACGCGTGGGGACCAGTGACACATGCATGGGGACACATGGGGACCCGCAGGGACCCGTCCCACGCATGGGGACATGGCCGCGGGGACCCGTGACACAGGCGTGGGGACCCGTGGGGACCCGCGGGGACACGTCTCACGCATGGGGACACGGCCGTGGGGACACATGGGGACCTGCAGGGACACGACCCACACGCATGGGGACATGTGGGGACCTGCGGGGACCCGTCCCACGCACGGGGACACGGCTGTGGGGACACGTGGGGACCCGCGGGGACCCATCCCACACGCGTGGGGACAAGTGGGGACCCGTGGGGACCCGTGACACACGCGTGGGGACCCGCGACACACGCGTGGGGACCCGTGGGGACACACGGGGACCCGCGCCGCAGGCGTGCACTGACCGGGGCCGGGGCCGGGGCCGGGCTCGGGGGGGGCGGCGCCCTGGTAGAGCCCCAGGTCCACGAAGACGGAGAAGGTGGCGGTGGGGGGGGCCTTGACCAGCCCCCGCCGCTGGAACTGCCACCGCGCCCGTGTCACTGTCACCGGCACCGGCACCGGCACCGTCCCCCCGCGGCGCACGCCACCGCACGCACACGTGTGCACACGCCCCGTCCCCCCCCCCCCCCCCCGCGTCCCCCTGCTCGTGTCGGGGGGCTCCACGCTGGGGTCCCCGTGTCCCCCCCCATGTCCCCACATCCCTGTGTCCCCTCTGTGTCCCCCCCATGTCCCCTCCGTGTCCCCATGTCCCCCTCCATGTCCCCACATCCCTGTGTCCCCTCTGTGTCCCCCCCATGTCCCCTCCGTGTCCCCATGTCCCCCTCCATGTCCCCACATCCCTGTGTCCCCTCTGTGTCCCCCCCATGTCCCCTCCGTGTCCCCATGTCCCCCTCCATGTCCCCACATCCCTGTGTCCCCTCTGTGTCCCCCCCATGTCCCTGCATTCCCGTGTGCCTCCCCGTGTCCCTGCGTCCCCCCCCACGTCCCCATCCCCCCCCCCACTCACGTTGGGGGGCTCCTTGTCGGGGTCCCCTTGTCCCCCCCCATGTCCCCTCCGTGTCCCTGTGTCCCCCCATGTCTCCACGTCCTCCCCGTGTCCCTGTCCCCCCCCGTGTCCCCCCCTGTGTCCTCCCCCATGTTCACGTTAGGGCGGGGTCCCCGTGTCCCCCCCATGTCCCTGCGTCCCTCCCCCGTGTCCCCATGTCCCCCTGTCCCCCCCCACTCACGTTTGGGGGGCTCCTTCCTGGGGTCCCCATGTCACCCCCATGTCCCCCTCGTGTTCCTGTCCCCCCCGTGTCCCCGCGTCCCCATGTCCCTGCGTCCCCCCCATGTCCCCGTCCCCCCCCCCGCTCACGTCGGGGGGCTCCTTGCCGGGGTCCCCGTGTCCCTCCATATCCCCCCATCCCCCCCATGTCCCCCCCGTGTCCCCCCGTCCCTGTCCCCCCCCGTGTCCCCCCCCCCCGTCCCCCCCCGTGTCCCCCCCCCCGTGCTCACGTCGGGGGGCTCCTTGCCGGGGTCCCGTGTCCCTCCATATCCCCCCATCCCCCCCATGTCCCCCCCGTGTCCCCCCCATGTCCCCATGTCCCCCCCCGTGTCCCCCCCCCACTCACGTCGGGGGGCTCCTTGCCGGGGTCCCGTGTCCCTCCATATCCCCCCCGTGTCCCCCCGTCCCTGTCCCCCCCCGTGTCCCCCCCCCCCGTGCTCACGTCGGGGGGCTCCTTGCCGGGGTCCCCGTGTCCCTCCATATCCCCCCATCCCCCCCGTGTCCCCCCAATGTCCCCCCCCACGTCACTGTCCCCCCCCGTGCCCCCCCCCCGTGCTCACGTCGGGGGGCTCCTTGCCGGGCGGGGGGGGCTCGTGGCTGGGCTGCACCACGTCGGGCAGGTTGGGGTAGCCGTTGGCCTCGGCGGGCAGCCGCCCCCCCTCCTCCTGGGGACAGGGGACACGGGCACCGGTGTCAGGGGGTCCCCGTGTCCCCCCCCGTGTCCCCCCCCCGTGTCCCCCACCTACCCGCGGGGCCGGCGGGGCCCCCTCGCCGCCCGCCGCCTCCTCCAGCTCGTGCACCACCATGGTGTCCACGCTGTCCGTGTCCCCGTCACGCGCCCTGCGGGGACACGGGGGGGGTCAGGGCCCCGCGCCGGCCCCCGGATCCTCTCCCGGACCCTGTCCCTGTCCCCGAAGCCACCTCCCTGTCCCCATCCCTGTCCCCATCCCTGTCCGTGTCCCCAAAGCCACCTCCCCATCCCCATCCCTGTCCCCAAAGCCACCTCCCCCTCCCTGTCCCTGTCCCCAAAGCCACCTCCCCATCCCCATCCCTGTCCCCAAAGCCACCTCGCTGTCCCCATCCCTGTCCCCAATGCCGCCTCCCCATCCCCATCCCTGTCCCTGAAGCCACCTGCGTCCCCATTCCTGACCCTGTCCCCAAAGGCGCCTCCCTGTCCCCATCCCTGTCCCCCAAAGCTGCCTCCCTGTCCACCTCCTGTCCCAAATGCCACCTCCCTGTCCCCATCTCTGATCCCCTGACTATGTCCTTGTCCCCAATCCCATGTCCCCATTCCTGGTCCCTTCCCCAAACCCCATCCCCATCCCTGGTCCCCAAAGCCACCTCCCTGTCCCCATCCCTGACGCTGTCCCCAAAGCCACCTCCCTGTCCCCATCCCTGGTCCCCAAAGTCACCTCCCTGTCCCCATCCCTGACCCTGTCCCCAAGGCCACCTCTGTATCCCCATCCCTGACCCTGTCCCCAAAGCCACCTCCCTGTCTCCATCTTCATGCCTGTCCCTGTCCCCAATGACACGTCCCTGTCCCCGATCCCAAACCCAAGTCCCTGTCCCCCTGCCCGTCCCCGTATCCCTGTCCCCAACTACCTGTCCCCATCTGTGTCCCTGTCCCCAAGCCCCAACCCCAAGGAGGTGTCTTCATCCCTGTCCCCAGGCCTGGTCCCTTGTCCCGGTGTCCCCAACCCCATCCCTGTCCCCATGTCCCCAACCCTGTCCCCATCTCCATCCCCGTGTCCCCATCCCCATGTCCCCAACCCTGTTCCCCTTCCCTATTCCCTTGTCCTCGTCCCCAACGACGTGTCCCCAACCGTGTCGCCATGACCCAATTTGTGTCCCCATCCCTGACGTGCTCCCGTGTCCCTGTGCCCAAATTTGTGTCCCCATCCCCAAATTCGTGTCCCCATCCTTACCCTTGTCCCCACGTCTGTGTCCCCACCCCCAAATCTGTGTCCCCGTGCCCCAATTTGTGTCCCCACCCCCAAATTCGTGTCCCCCATCCCCAAATTCGTGTCCCCATCCTTACCCTTGTCCCCACGTCTGTGTCCCCACCCCCAAATCTGTCCCCATGACCCAATTTGTGTCCCCACCCCCAAATCCGTGTCCCTGTGCACCAAATCCGTGTCCCCGCACCCCAATCCGTGTCCCCGCGCCCAAAATTTGTGTCCCTGCCCCCAAATCTGTGTCCTTGTGCCCCAATCTGTGTCCCCACCCCCAAATCCGTGTCCCCGCGCCCCAAATCCGTGTCCCCGCGCCCGGCGACGGGTCCCCGCCCCACCTGCCGCCCTCGGCGGGGCCGCCGGGCCCGGCGTCGCCCTCGTCCTCGCTGCTGTCCCCGTCCCCGTCCCCGTCCCCGTCCCCGTCCTCGCTGGACGACGAGTAGTCCATGGCCTTGGTGAGCGGCCGCGGCGCTTCCTCGGGGCGCTCCCGCACCAGCAGCAGCGCCTGGGCGGCCGCCGTCAGCACCCCGGACGCCTGGGCCCCGCCACCGGGGCGCCCGGACGCCTGGGCCCTCCCCTAGTTGGGGCGCCCGGACGCCTGGGCCCCGCCACCGGGGCGCCCGGACGCCTGGGCCCTCCCCTAGTTGGGGCGCCCGGACGCCTGGGCCCCGCCACCGGGGCGCCCGGACGCCTGGGCCCTTCCCCAGCTGGGGCGCCCGGACGCCTGGGCCCTCCCCTAGTTGGGGCGCCCGGACGCCTGGGCCCCGCCACCGGGGCGCCCGGACGCCTGGGCCCTCCCCTAGTTGGGGCGCCCGGACACCTGGGCCCCGCCACCGGGGCGCCCGGACGCCTGGGCCCTTCCCCAGCTGGGGCGCCCGGACGCCTGGGCCCTCCCCTAGTTGGGGCGCCCGGACGCCTGGGCCCTCCCCTAGTTGGGGTGCCCGGACGCCTGGGCCCTTCCCCAGCTGGGGCGCCCGGACGCCTGGGCCCTCCCCTAGTTGGGGTGCCCGGACGCCTGGGCCCTGCTGCCGGGGCACCCGGACGCCTGGGCCCTCCCCCAGCTGGGGCGCCCGGATGCCTGGGACCTGCCACCGGGGCACCCGGACGCCTGGGCCCTCCCCTAGTTGGGGCGCCCGGACGCCTGGGCCCTCCCCTAGTTGGGGTGCCCGGACGCCTGGGCCCTTCCCCAGCTGGGGCGCCCGGACGCCTGGGCCCTCCCCTAGTTGGGGTGCCCGGACGCCTGGGCCCTGCTGCCGGGGCACCCGGACGCCTGGGCCCTCCCCCAGCTGGGGCGCCCGGATGCCTGGGCCCTGCTGCCAGGGCGCTCGGACGCCTGGGTCCCCCCGAGCTGGGGCACCCGGACGCCTGGGCCCTCCCTCACCAGGGTGCCGGACGCCTGGGCCCCCCCCGAGCTGGGGCACCCGGACGCCTGGGCCCTCCCTCACCAGGGTGCCGGACGCCTGGGCCCCCCCCGCCAGCCGGGGCACCCGGACACCTGGGTCCCCGCGGTCACGTTGTGGGGGGGAAACGGGGCGCCCGGACGCCTGGGCCCCTTGCTGGTGGTGCCCGTTGGCCCCCTCCCCCTCCCCCCCGGACGCCTGGGCCCCACTCACCGGGGGGCGGCGGCGGTCGTCACCCCGGGGGGGGCCGGCGGGGGGCAGCAGGGGGGAGGCGTCGCGCCGGGCCGCGCCTGGGCGGGGGGGGGTGAGGGCAGAGCCACCAGCTCCTGGTGTCCCCCCCCATGTCCCCATGTCCCCCCCGTGTCCCTATGTCCCCCCCGTGTCCCCACGTCCCCCCAAATGTGTCCCTATGTCCTACCCATGTCCCCACGTCCCCCCCCGTGTCCCCATGTCCTCCCCATGTCCCCACGTCCCCCCAAATGTGTCCCCATGTCCCTCCCTGTGTCCCCATGTCCCCCCCAAAGTGTCCCCACGTCCCCCTATGTGTCCCCACCCCCCAATGTGTCCCTGTGTCCCATGTCCTCATGTCCCCCCATGTCCCCACATCCCCCCCAAAGTGTCCCCATGTCCCTCATGTGCGCCCATGTCCCCCTGTGTCCCCATGTCCCCCCCAATGTGTCCCCATCTGCCTCCAGTGTGTCCCCACATCCTCCCCTGTGTCCCCACTGTCCCCCCACGGCTCCTGGGCCCCTCCCAGTGTCCCACGTCCATCCGTGTCCCTCCGTGTCCCATGTCCGTGTGTCCTCACGGCCCCCCCATGTCCCCCCAACGTGTCCCCACGTCCCCGCGTCCCCACGTCCCTCCGTGTCCCACGTCTGTGTGTCCCCACGGCCCCCCCCATGTCCCCCCCCATGTCCCATGTCCCCCTATTTCCCCTCCCACGTCCCCGTGGCCCCGTCCGGGCCCCCATCGCTGCCGTGTCCCCGTGTCCCCCCGTGTCCCCATGTCCCCCTGGTGTCCCCCCCGTGTCCCCATGTCCCCCCGGTGTCCCCCCCACGCCCCCCCCGTCCCACCTCCGAGCCGGTTGCGCTCCAGGGACCCGGCCTGGGGACGACCGTCGGCGCCCGGCTCCCACGTCGGGTCGCTGCGCCGCAGGTCGGGGTTGCTGGTGGGGGGGGGGGGACACGGGGGGGGGGGGAACGTGAGCCCGCGCGGGGGCCCCGGCGTCCGGGAGAGGGGCCCCGGCGTCCGGGACGGGGGGGTGGGGGGGCTTTACCTGGCGCGGACGGCGTGGGCGGGGCGGGCGGCGGCGTCGAGGGCGGCGGCGATGGAGGCCGTGCGCTGCGGCACCTGCGGGGACCGGGGCGAGCGGCAGCCAAGGCCAATGGCGGCCGGGGGGGCCCCGGCGTCCGGGCGAGGGGCCCCGGCGTCCCGGCGGGCGCTCGCTCACCTTGGGGGGGGCCTCGGGCGGCCGCCGCAGCCAGGGCCCCTCGGGGGGGGTCTCGGAGGTGGGGTCCGAGTTCTGCCGCAGGACGGGGCGGGGGGCGCCGGGGGGGGGGACGACGGCGGCGGCGGCGGCGGCCAGGGCCCGGCCCGGCTGCTCCTGCAGCGACTGCGAACGCGGCACCGCCGCCGCCATCGCCGCCGCCTTCAGCGGCACCCGGTGCGCCACGTGGCTCTGGGGGGGGCGGAGCCAGTGTAAGCCCCGCCCACTTTGGTGAGGCCACGCCCCCTTGGTGATGCCACACCCCCTTGGTGAGGCCCCGCCCCTTTGGTGAGGCTCCACCCACCTTGTGCGGCCCCTCCTGGGGCTCCACGGGCCGCTGCATGGGGGGCGTCTGCGCCGCGGGGGGGGGCGGCTCCGGTGCCCCCCCCGCCACCGCGGGGGACGACGACGACGACGACGACGACGACGGCGGCGACTTGGCCGGAGCCGCCGGGGAGCTCGGCCGCGGCAGCCGCGGGCGCTCGTCTGCCTGCGGGGAAGGGGCCCAGGCGTCCGGGAGGGGGGCCCAGGCGTCCCGGGAGCCTGGCACACCCACCCATGGGGGACCCAGGTGTCCGGGAGGGGGCCCAGGCGTCCGGGAGCCTGGCACGCCCGCCCACGGGGGACCCAGGTGTCCGGGAGGGGGCCCAGGCGTCCGGGAGGGGGGCCCAGGCGTCCGGGAGCCCGGCACACCCGCCCACAGGGGACCCAGGTGTCCGGGAGGGGGCCCAGGCGTCCGGGAGCCCGGCACGACCGCCCACGGGGGAACCAGGCATCCAGGAGGGGGCCCAGGTGTCCGGGAGGGGGCCCAGGCGTCCGGGAGGGGGCCCAGGCGTCCGGGAGCCCGGCACGCCCGCCCACGGGGGACCCAGGTGTCCGGGAGGGGGCCCAGGCGTCCGGGAGGGGGGCCCAGGTGTCCGGGAGCCTGGCATGCCCACCCATGGGGGACCCAGGTGTCCGGGGAGCGGGCCCAGGCATCCGGGAGGGGGACCCAGGCGTCCGGGGGCCCCATAACCGCTGCCCACAGGGGACCCAGGTGTCCAGGGAGAGGACCCAGGTATCCGGGAGAGGGGCCCAGGCGTCCGGGCGCCCATTGCCCCCACCCATGGGGGACCCAGGTGTTCAGGAGAGGGGCCCAGGCGTCCGGGAGGGGACCCAGGTGTCCGGGGAGGGGACCCAGGCATCCGGGGGCCCCATAACCACCACCCATGGGGGACCCAGGTGTCCAAGACAGGGGCCCAGGCGTCCGGGCGCCCCATAACCACCACCCATGGGGGACCCAGGTGTCCAGGACAGGGGCCCAGGCATCCGGGGCCCCCATAACCACCACCCACGGGGGACCCAGGCGTCCCGGGGGGGACCCAGGCATCCGGGAAGGGGGCCCAGGTGTCCCGGGGCCCCATAACCACCACCCACGGGGGACCCAGGCATCCGGAGAAGGGGCCCAGGTGTCCGGGCGCCCATTGCCCCCACCCATGGGGGACCCAGGTGTTCAGGAGAGGGGCCCAGGCGTCCGGGAGGGGACCCAAGTGTCCGGGGAGGGGACCCAGGCATCCGGGGGCCCCATAACCACCACTCATGGGGGACCCAGGTGTCCAAGACAGGGGCCCAGGCGTCCGGGCGCCCCATAACCACTGCCCACAGGGGACCCAGGTGTCCCGGGGGGGACCCAGGTGTTCGGGCAGGGGGCCCAGGCGTCCGGGCGCCCCATAACCACCACACATGGGGGACCCAGGTGTCCAGGACAGGGGCCCAGGCGTCCGGGGGCCGCATAACCACCACCTACGGGGGACCCAGGTGTCCCGGGGGGGACCCAGGTAGTCAGGGAAGGGACCCAGGCGTCCGGGAGGGGGGCCCAGGCGTCCGGCTGACCTCGCGGGCCCAGGCGGGGGCCTCGGCGGGGGCGGGGGCGGCGCCCCGGCCCCGGGGGCCCAGGCGTCCGGCGTCGGCGGGCGGCTGCAGCTGCTGCTGCTGCAGGGACTTGAGGTAGGCGTGTTCCTGCTGGAGCTGCCGCTGGAGCCGCTCCGACTGCCGCTGCTCCTCCAGCTGCTTCCGCTTGTACTCCTGCGGGCCCAGGCGGCCGGGGGGGCCCAGGTGTCCGGGGACCCCCGCTCCCCCCACGGTCGGGGACCCCCACGTGCTCCCAGGAGAACCCAGAGTGGGCCCAGGCGTCCGGGGGGGCCCAGGCATCCGGGAGAGGGGCCCAGGTGTCCAGGGGGGCCCAGGTGTCCGGGGGGACCCAGGTGTCCAGGAAGGACCCAGGCATCCGGGGAGGGACCCAGGCGTCCGGGGGGACCCAGGCGTCTGGGGGGGCCCAGGCGGCCAGGAGAGGGGCCCAGGTGTCCGGGGGGCCCAGGCATCCCGGGACCCCCGCTCCCCCCACAGTCTGGGACCCCCACGTGCTCCCAGGCGAACCCAGAGTGGGCCCAGGCGTCCGGGAGAGGGGCCCAGGTGTCCGGGGGGACCCAGGTGTCCAGGAGGGGCCCAGGTGTCCGGGGGGGCCCAGGTGTCCAGGAAGGACCCAGGCATCCGGGGAGGGACCCAGGCATCCGGGGGGGCCCAGGCGTCCGGGAGGGACCCAGGTATCCAGGAGGGACCCAGGCATCCAGAGAGGAGCCCAGGCGTCCGGGGAGGGGCCCAGGCGGCCGGGAGAGGGGCCCAGGTGTCCGGGGGGCCCAGGTGTCCCGGGACCCCCGCTCCCCCCACAGTCTGGGACCTCCACGTGCTCCCAGGAGAACCCAGAAGGGGCCCAGGTGTCCGGGAGAGGGACCCAGGTGCCCGGGAGGGACCCAGGCGTCCGGGGGGACCCAGGTGTCCAGGAGGAGCCCAGGCATCCGGGAAAGGGACCCAGGAGTCCGGGGGGGCCCGGGTGGCCAGGAGGGACCCAGGCATCTGGGGAGGGGCCCAGGCGTTCGGGAGGGACCCAGGCATCCAGAGAGGGGCCCAGGCATCCGGGAGGGGCCCAAGCATCCAGGAGAGGGGCCCAGGCGTCCGGGAGGGACCCAGGCGTCCGGGAGAGGGACCCAGGCGTCCGGGAGGGACCCAGGCGTCCGGGAGGGACCCAGGCACCCAGTACCTCCCCGTAGCCCCTCCCCTCTCCCGCGTGGGGCGTGGCCGAGGGCAGTGGGCGGGGCCACGTGCAGGGGGCGGGGCCACGCGGGGGGGCGGGGCCACGCACCAGCAGCAGGGCCTGTTCCTGCAGCAGCTGCTGCTGGAGGATCTCGAGCTGCCGCTGCTCCTCCTCCAGCTTGTGCCGGATGAACTCCTGCGGGGGGGGGGGGACGGCGGGGGGGTCAGCGGGGGCCCCGGCGTCCGGGCCGGGCATGGGGGGGGCCCCGGCGTCCGGGCCCACCTGCTCGCGCTCGGCCTGCCGCCGCTCCTCCTCGCGCCGCAGCGCCTGCAGGTCCTCGCGCCGCCGCTGCTCCCGCTCCCGCCGCTGCTGCTGCGGGGGGGGGGGGGGGGACAGGCCGTCGGGGGGGGCCCAGGCGTCCTGGCACCCCCCCCTACGTCCCCCCCTGCCCCAAGGGGCCCAGGTGTCCGGGCGCCCCCACCCCGGGGGGACCCAGGTGTCCAGATGCCCCCCCATCCCCCATGCCGGGGGGGCCCAGGCGTCCAGGTGCCCCCCCCCACTAAGGGGCCCAGGTGTCCGGGTGTCCCCCATCCCCCCACACCAGGGGGGCCCAGGCGTCCAGGTGCCCCCCCCACTAAGGGGCCCAGGTGTCCGGGTGCCCCCCATCCCCCCACACCAGGGGGACCCAGGCGTCCAGGTGTCCCCCCCACAAAGGGGCCCAGGCGTCCGGCTCCCCCCCCACTCCCTCCCGGGGAGCCCCGACGTCTGGGCCCACCTCCACCCCCCCACCCCCCCCCACTGAGGGGCCCCGGCGTCCGGGTGTCCCCCCGGGGGGGGCCCAGGCGTCCAGATACCCCCCACCCCCGCTGGGGGCCCCTGGCATCCGGGTCGCCCCCATCCCCCCCCCGAGGGGCCCAGGCGTCCGGGTCGCCCCCATCCCCCCCCCAAGGGGCCCAGGCGTCCGGGTCCCCCCCATCCCCCCCCGAGGAACCCAGGCGTCCGGGTCCCCCCCATCCCCCCCCCGGGGGCCCAGGCGTCCGGGTCTCCCCCACCCCCCCCCGAGGGGCCCAGGCGTCCGGGTCCCCGCCATCCCCCCCCAAGGGGCCCAGGCCTCCGGGTCCCCCCCATCCCCCCCCCGAGGGGCCCAGGCGTCTGGGTCGCCCCCCATCCCCCCCCCGAGGGGCCCAGGCGTCCGAGTCCCCCCCATCCCCCCCCCGAGGGGCCCAGGCGTCTGGGTCGCCCCCCATCCCCCCCCCGAGGGGCCCAGGCGTCCGGGTCCCCACCATCCCCCCCCAAGGGGCCCAGGCGTCCGGGTCGCCCCCATCCCCCCCCCAAGGGACCCAGGCGTCCGGGTCCCCCCCATCCCCCCCCCGGGGGCCCAGGCGTCCGGGTCTCCCCCACCCCCCCCCGAGGGGCCCAGGCGTCCGGGTCCCCCCCCGGGGGGGAGGGGGGCGTCACCTCCTCGAGGCGTCGCCGCTCGTCGCGCTGCTGCTGGAGGCGGAGCTGCCGCTGGAGCAGCAGGTGCTGCAGCTGGGCGGGGCCGGGGGGCGGGGCCGGGGGCGGGGCCGCCTCGGGGGGGCGGGCCTTGTTCTCCTGCTGCAGCCGCAGGAACTCCCGCCGCAGCGTCGACTCCCCCGGCACCGCCAGCAGCGAGCTGCGAGGGGGCGGGGCGTCAGCGGGCCCCGCCCACACCCCCTGGCCCCGCCCACAATCCTGACCCCGCCCCCTAACCCCGCAGCGTCGACTCCCCCGGCACCGCCAGCAGCGAGCTGCGAGGGGGCGGGGCGTCAGCGGGCCCCGCCCACACCCCCTGGCCCCGCCCACAATCCTGACCCCGCCCCCTAACCCCGCAGCGTCGACTCCCCCGGCACAGCCAGCAGCGAGCTGCGAGGGGGCGGGGCTTCAGCGGGACACGCCCACACCCCCTGGCCCCGCCCACAATCCTGACCCCGCCCCTAAACCCGGGCCCCGCCCCCAAGCCCGGGCCACGCCCCCTAACCCGGCAGTGTTGACTCCCCCGGCACCGCCAGCAGCAAGCTGCGAGGGGGCGGGGCGTCAGCGGGCCCCGCCCACAACCCTGACCCCGCCCCTAAACCCGGGCCCCGCCCCCAAGCCCGGGCCCTGCCCCCAAACCCGGCAGCGTCGACTCCCCCAGCACCACCAGCAGCGAGCTGCGAGGGGGCGGGGCTTCAGCAGGACACGCCCACATCCCCTGGCCCCACCCACACACCAACTCATGTCTTAGCCCCACCCACTTTCATCTCACAGGCTCCACCTCCAAGCCCTTGGCCCCGCCCCCAAGCCCCTTGCTCCGCCCACACCACCTCTCAGGCCCTGCCTCCCCCCCTTGGCTCCACCCACCCCATCAAGCCCCACCCCCAAGGCCCAGGCTCCACCCCCCACAAGCTCTAGGCCCCGCCTCCCTCCCAAGGCCAGACCCCACCCACTCTTGGCTCCACCCACCCCCCTCAGGCCCCACCCACCCCCAGCTAGCCCCGCCCCTGGGCAGGCCCCGCCCCCGAGCAGGCCCCGCCCACCTGGGCTCCCCCTCCTCCCCGCGGCCGTCCTCCTCCTCCTCGCTGCCGCTGTACTCGTACTCCGTCTCGTCTGGGGGGGGGGGACGGGGGGTCAGGGCGGCCAGGGACCCCCCCGGGCCACACGCGTGGGCCTGGCGTGTCACACGCGTGTGCCCGGGGTGTCACGTGCTGCAGGGGTCACGCGTGCGCACCTGGCATGTCACACACGCGTGTGCTCCCTGTACCACGCATGTGCCTGGCATGTCACATGTGTGCACCTGGCACGTCACACGTGTGCCCAACATGGCACACACATGTGCCTCGTATGTCATGTGCGTTGCAGGTGTCACGCATGTGCACCAAGCATGTCACACACGTGTGCCTGGCGTGTCGCGCCCTGCTCATGCACCTGGATGCAGCCTGGCTGCTACAAGTGCCCCCACGCTGCACCACGCGCTCCCCACGGGTGACACGCGTGTGCGAGGCGTGTCGCAGGCGTGTCGTACGCACCTTTCTCGCCGCGGCGCTTGCGGGAGCGGTCGATGTGGTCGCGCAGCTGCAGCCGGGCCTGCCGCTCGGCGGGACCCCGCGCCCCCACGCTGCACCACGCGCTCCCCACGGGTGACACGCGTGTGCCAGGCGTGTCGCAGGCGTGTCGTACGCACCTTTCTCGCCGCGGCGCTTGCGGGAGCGGTCGATGTGGTCGCGCAGCTGCAGCCGGGCCTGCCGCTCGGCGGGACCCCGCGCCCCCACGCCGCCCCGCGTGCGCCCCGCGGGTGACACGCGTGTGCGAGGCGTGTCCCACGCGTGTGGGACCCACCTTTCTCGCCGCGGCGCTTGCGGGAGCGGTCGATGTGGTCGCGCAGCTGCAGCCGGGCCTGCCGCTCGGCGGGACCCCGCGCCCCCACGCTGCACCACGCGCTCCCCACGGGTGACACGCGTGTGCGAGGCGTGTCCCACGCGTGTCGTACGCACCTTTCTCGCCGCGGCGCTTGCGGGAGCGGTCAATGTGGTCGCGCAGCTGCAGCCGGGCCTGCCGCTCGGCGGGACCCCGCGCCCCCACGCCGCCCCGCGTGCGCCCCGCGGGTGACACGCGTGTGCGAGGCGTGTCGCAGGCGTGTCGTACGCACCTTTCTCGCCGCGGCGCTTGCGGGAGCGGTCGATGTGGTCGCGCAGCTGCAGCCGGGCCTGCCGCTCGGCGGGCTGCTCGCGGATGAAGGGCGCCTGCAGCAGCTGCTCGGTGCCCGGCCGGCTCGGGTACGCCTTCACCAGGCAGCTCTCCACGAACTCCACAAACTTCTTCGACCTGGGGGGGGGCGTCAGAGCCGGGAGCCCCCCCCCCCCGTGCCCCATGGGCCCCCCCGGGACCCTCCAGCGCCCCACGGGCCCCCCTGGGTCTCCCCGCTGCACCCAGGGGCCCCCCAGACCCCCCCCAGGTCTCCCACAGTCCCCCCACTGCACCCAGAGACCGCCCAGGACCCCCCATTCCCCCCCCAGCACCCAGGGACCCCCCTTTTCCCCCCATTTCCCCCCCCAAAGCACCCAGGGGCCCCCCAGGACCCCCCATTGCACTCATGGGCCCCCAGGACCCCCCATTTCCCCCCCCCCAGAGCACCCAGGAGCCCCCCAGGTCCCCCCATTTTTCCCCCTCAGCACCCAAGGGCCCCCCATTTGCCCCCATTCAGCCCCCCAGAGCACCCAGGGGCCCCCCAGGTCCCCCCAGAGCACCCAGAGACCACCCAGGACCCCCCATTTCCCCCCCGGAGCACCCAGGGGCCCTCCAGGACCCCCCATTTCCCCCCCCCAGCACCCAGAGACCCCCCCATGTCCCCCTATTCACCCCCCAGAGCACCCAGGGCCCCCCCCCAGGTCCCCTATTTCCACTCCAAAGCACCCAGGGCCCCCCATTTCCCCCCATTCATCCTCCCATTGCACCCAGGGGCCCCCCAGCACCCCCTATCCTCCCCCCCCAGCACCCAGGGGCCCCCCAGGACCCCCCATTTCCCCCCAGAGCACCCAGGGGCCCCCCATGTCCCGCCATTGCACGCAGGGGCCCCCCAGGACCCCCCATTTGCCCCCGTTCACCCCCCAGAGCACCCAGGGGCCCCCCCGTGCCCCCCAATTCCCCCCCCCACCTACCACTTCTTGGACTTGAGGCGGGGCGGGGGGTTGCGGGGGATGAGGAACAGGGCGCGCATGGGGTGCATGTCGCAGAGCGCTGCGGGGGGGCGGGGGGGCGTGGGCGGGGGCCCCGGCGTCCGGGAGCCTCGTCCTGCCCCTGCCATCCCCCCCCGGGGACCCCGGCATCCAGGAGCCCCATCCTGCCTCCTGCCAACCCCCCAAGGGCCCCGGC
Organism: Dromaius novaehollandiae; assembly: GCF_036370855.1. Lineage (NCBI taxonomy): Eukaryota > Metazoa > Chordata > Aves > Casuariiformes > Dromaiidae > Dromaius > Dromaius novaehollandiae. The sequence goes on from NC_088131.1 coordinate 96,733, forward strand.
GTCCGGGAGCCCCATCCCACCACCCCCCCAGGGGCCCTGGCGTCCGGGAGCCCCCCTCCCCCTCCCCCAGGGGCCCAGGCGTCCGGGCCCGGCCCCCCCCACTCACGCGGCGCCCCCTCGGCCATCTCGATGGCGGTGATGCCCAGGGACCAGATGTCGCTCTGCGGGGAGAGGAGCCGCCGTGAACCCCGGCGCGGGGGGGCCCAGGCGTCCGGGAGCCCCCCCCCCCATCCCCGGTGGGACCCAGGCGTCCAGATGCCCCCCCGTCCAGGGGCCCAGGCATCCGGGAGCCCCCCCATCCCCAGCAGGACCCAGGCATCCGGGTGCCCCCTCTTCAGAGGGCCCAGGCGTCCGGGTGCCCCCCCCTCCAGGGACCCAGGTGTCCGGGTGGCCCCTCTTTGGGGGGGGCCCAGGCGTCCGGGTGGCCCCCCATCCCTGGCGGGACCCAGGCGTCCGGGGGGCACCCCCCTTGGGGGCCCTGGGGGTCTGGGTGAACCCCCCCTCAAGGGCCCAGGCGTCCAGGCACCCCCCCATCCCCGGCGGGACCCAGGCGTCCGGGTGCCCCCTGCCTCTTTGGGGGGCCCAGGCGTCCTGGGGTCGCCCCCCCTTCAGGAACCCAGGCGTCCGGGTGCCCCCTGCCTCTTTGGGGGGCCCAGGCGTCCTGGGGTCGCCCCCACCCCACCCCGGGGGGCCCAGGCGTCCGGGTGGGGGGGCCACACGCACCCGGTAGTCGTAGGTGGCCTCGGGGTTCTCGTCGCAGGCGATGACCTCGGGCGCCATCCAGTACGGCGTGCCGATGAAGGTGTTGCGGCGGCCCACCGTGCGGTCCAGCTGGGCGCTGACCCCAAAGTCCACTGCGGGGGGGGGACACGGCGCTGGGGGGGGTCTGGGGGGGCCCTGGGGGGGTCCCGGGGGGGTCCCACGCGGCACGGCGTGCCGATGAAGGTCTGGGGGAGGTACTGGGGGGGTACTGGGAAGGGATTGGGGGGCACTGGGTGCACTGGGGAAGGTGTTGGAAGGCACTGGGAAGGGATTGGGGGGCACTGGGAGAGAACTGGGGAGGTGCTGGGGGCACTGGGAAGGGATTGGGGGGCACTGGGAGAAGACTGGAGAGGTGCTGGGGGCACTGGGAAGGGATTGGGGAGCACTGAGGGAGCCCTGGGGGCACATGAAGGAGACTGGGGGGCACTGGGAGCACTGGGGAAGGTGTTGGGGCACTGGGAGAGAACTGGGGGAGTGCTGGGAACACTGGGGGAGATGTTGGGGGGCACTGGGAGGGGATTGGGGGACACTGGGAGCACTAGGGGAGCACTGGGGGCACTGGGAAAGGTGTTAGGAGCACTGTGAAAAGACTGGGAGGCACTGGGAGAGCATTGGGGGGTGCTGGGGACACTGGAGGAGGTGTTGGGGGCACTGGGAGGAGACTGGGAGGCACTGGGAGAGGACTGGGGGTGCTGGGGACACTGGGGGAGGTGTTGGGGGCACTGGGAGGAGACTGGGAGGCACTGGGGATGTGGGGGGGTCACTGGGAACCCAGGAGGACGTTTAGAGCCCAACTGGGACAGACTGGGAGCTGGGCGGGGCAGGGGGGCGTGTTTCCCTGGGACCAAACTGGGAGCCTGCGCTGGGGGCACTGGGAGCCCATACTGAGAGCACTAGGAAGCCGTACTGGGAGCACTGGGAAGCCACACTGGGAGCCCTGGGAGCTGTGGGAGCGCTAGGAGACCGTACTGGGAGCCCTGGGAGCTCATGCTGGGAGCCTGTACTGGGAGTGCTGGGAGCGCTGGGAGCTTATACTGGGAGCACTGGGAGCCCTGCGAGCTGTGGGAGCGCTAGGAGACCGTACTGGGAGCACTGGGACCCCTGGGAGCTCATACTGGGAGCCCTGGGAGGCCGTACTGGGAGCACTGGGCGGGGACGTACCCAGCTTGACCTCGGCGTTGTCGGTGAGCAGCACGTTCTGGCCCTTGATGTCGCGGTGGATCACGCGGTGCGCGTGCAGGTGCGCCAGGCCCTGCACACGCCAAGGACACGCGTGTGAGCCGCTGAACACGCCACGCACACGGCACGCGCCAGGCCCTGCCCGCGGGACCGTGAACACACGTGAGCCGCGCACACGCCACACGCCAGGCCCTGCCCACGCCACGCACATGTGTGAGGCCTGAGAACGGCACTCACACGCGTGAGCCACGCACACGGGCACCCCATGCGCCAGGCCCCGCACACACCACGCACACGTGTGAGAGGCTGAACGTGCCGCACACGCCAAGCCTTGCACACACCATGCACATGGCTTACATGTGGCGTGTACCAGGTCCTGCACACGCCCTGCACATGTATGCAGCACGGGGCACACGCGTGTCGCTCACCCGCAGGATCTCGCGGCACACGTAGGCGATGCGGGGGGGACAGGGCACACGCGTGACGCCCCGCACACGCGTGTTGCTCACCCGCAGGATCTCGCGGCACACGTAGGCGATGCGGGGCGGGGACAGGGCACACGCGTGACGCCCCGCACACGCGTGTCGCTCACCCGCAGGATCTCGTGGCACACGTAGGCGATGCGGGGGGGGACAGGGCACACGCGTGACGCCCCGCACACGCATGTCGCTCACCCGCAGGATCTCGCGGCACACGTAGGCGATGCGGGGGGGGACAGGGCACACGCGTGACGCCCCGCACACGCGTGTCGCTCACCCGCAGGATCTCGCGGCACACGTAGGCGATGCGGGGGTGGACAGGGCACACGCGTGACGCCCCGCACACGCATGTCGCTCACCCGCAGGATCTCGCGGCACACGTAGGCGATGCAGTCCTCCTTCAGCGCGTTGCCCTTCGTGTTCTTCACCAGGTCCGTGACGGATCCGGCGCCGCAGAACTCCATCACCAGCTGGAGGGGCGGGGGGGGGTCAGCGCCGCCCCACGGATCCCCACGGATCCCCTCCTGGCCCCACGGATCCCCACGGATCCACCCCAGCCCCACGGATCAACCCAAGGCCCCTGCGTCCTCCCCGGATCCCTCTTGGATCCCCCCCAGATCCCCCTGGACCCCCAGATCCCTCCTAGATCCTTCCCCAGGATCTCCAGATCCCTCCTGGATCCCCCAGATCCCTCCTGGATCCCCCCCGGACCCCCAGATCCCTCCTGGATCCCATCCCAGATCCCCAGATCCCTCTGAGATCCCCCCAGATTCGTCTTGGATCTCCCCCAGACCCTCCCCAGGCCCCTCTATCTGCCCTCAACCCCTATGTCCACCCCAGATGTCTCCTAGATCTCCCCCTGGATCCCTAGATCCCTCTGAGCGCCCCCCAGATCCCTCCTGGATCCCTCCTGGACCCCCAGATCCCCCCCCTAAAGCCCCAGATCCCCCCTCACACCCCCAAATCCCCCCCTGGGCTCCCCTCCAGGACCCCCAAATCCCCCCTAATCAGCCCTCAGACCCCCGCATCCTCTGCAGATCCCTCCGGGATCCCCCCTCGACCCCCAGATCCCCCCTAAAGCCCCAAATCACCCCAAAATCCCCCCTCAGGCCCCAAGTCCCTCCCCAGGTCCCCCCTAGGACCCCCAAATCCTCCCTAATCTGCCTGTGTGCTCTCCAGATCCCTCCGGGATCCCTCCAGGATCCCCCCTGCACCCCCAGATCCCCCCCCAAAGCCCTGGATCACCCCCAAATCCCCCTCTGGGTCCTCTCTGGACCCCCGCATCCCCCCTAAAGCTCCAGATCGCCCCCAAATCCCCCTCCCAGACTCCCAAATGCCCCCCTGGATCCCCAGATCCCCCCCTAAAGCCCCAAATCGCCCCCAGATCCCCCCGGATCCCCCCCAAATCCCCCCCGGATCCCTCCAGACCCCCCCGGGGCTCACCCAGAGCTGGTCGTCGTTGCCAGGGGGGCTCTTCTTGACAAAGGCGCCGTAGTAGGTGGCGATGTTGCGGTGGTGCGAGTACTTCTTCAGCATGTTGATCTCCTGCTTGATCTCCTCCTCCTCGTCCTGCGGCGCCACACGCGTGTGCAGGGCCCCCCCCGTCACACGCGCGTCCCCGCGGCGCCGCACGCGTGTCCCCCCCGTCACACGCGTGTCCCCCCGCCGCCACACGCGTGTCCCCCTCCCCGCTCACCTCCGTCACGTCCATGACCTTGATGGCAGCCAGCTGCCCCGTCTTCACGTGCCGGCCCTGGGGGGGGGGGACGCGGAGAAGGGGGGTGTCAGCGGGGGCCCAGGCGTCCGGGGGGCTCCTGACCCCCCCCCCGAGCTGCGGCCGGCCGGCGCGTGTGCGAGGCGTGTGCGAGGCGTGTGCGAGGCGTGTGCGAGGCGTGTGCGCCGCTCACCTTGTAGACCTGCCCGTACGTCCCGTTGCCGACGACTTCCACCAGCTCGAAAATGCCGGCGGGGTCCTGGGGGGGGGGAAGGGGGGGTCGCGGAGGGCACCCGGAGGAGCCCAGGCGTCCGGGCCCCCCCCCGGCCCCCCCCGTGCGTATAAATAACCGCGAAACGCGGTCGGCGCGTCCTGCCGCCCCCCCGGGAGCCGCCGAGCTAATTAGCAGCCCGGCTAATCCCCTCCGGCGCCCCCCCGCCCCCCCCGACACGGGGTTTTGGGCCCAAATGTGGCAAGTTTGGGCAACGGGGGGGCTGCAGATGCGGGGGGGGGGCGCCCCGATTCCTGACGGCGGGACACAACGGGGGGGGGAGCGTCCCCGGGACCCCCCCCAGCGCGACCCACTTCCAGCCTGGGTCAAGGGCAGAGCCCCCCCCGCAGGCAGAGCCCCCCTTTTTGGGGGGGGGGCCCACAAGGTGGGAGCCCGGGGGGGCTGGGGGAGCCCGGGGGGGGGGCGCTCAGTCCCACTGCCCGGCCTGGGGGGGCACTGGGAGGAAACAAAGCCCTTCGAACCACCTTAGAAGAGCTACTGGGGAGTACTGGGAGACACTGGAGAAAACTGGAAGGCAATGAAGCTCTTTTATCCCGCCTGTGGGGTGTACTGGGGGATACTGGGAAGCACTGGGAGATACTGGAAGGCACTGGGGGAGCCCAGGGGGGTCTCCACGGGGTGGCAGGTCATTCTGGCTCACCAGTAAGAAGCTGAGGGGACAGTGGAAGGCACTGGGGGAGTTTCCACAGGGTGGCAGGTAGTTCTGGCTCACCAGTAAAAGACTGACGGCATACTGGGAGGCACTGGGGGATACTGGGAGGCACTGGGGGAGGCCAGGGGGGGTCTCCGTGGGGTGTCAGCTCATTCCAGCTCACCAGTAAGAGTCCGGGGGGATACTGAGAGGCCCTGGGGGATACTGGGAGATACTGGGAGGCACTGGGACGCCCTGGCGGAGGCCACCCGGGGTGAAACCCCGCCAGCCCGGGGGGGGGGGGGGGGGCGGGTCCCGCTCGGAGGCCTCGGGGGGGGGTGTCCCTGCCGTGACCTTTGCCCCCGGGCCCGCCCCCCCGCGCCCTCGGCCCCCCCCGCTCCCGCCGCCCTTTGCCCCGCTCACCCGGAGGGAGGAGAGGTCGATGTCGTCGAGGCTGCGGGCGGGGGCGGGGTCCGCCATGGCGGCGGCGGCGGCGGGGGCGGGAGGGGGGGACGGGGAAGGGGAGGGGGGGGTCAGCGGGGCCCCATGGGGACGGGACGGGCCGGGGCGGCCCCGCTGCGGCCGCGGCTCCGCCACCGACTGACAGCGCCCGCGCCGCCACCCACCGCACTGCGCAGGCGCGGGAGGGGGGGGCGGAGGCGGCGCACTGCGCAGGCGCGGCAGCGCGGGAGGGGGCGGAGGCGTCGCACTGCGCAGGCGCGGCGCCGCGGGAGGGGGAAGGAGGCGTCGCACTGCGCAGGCGCGGAGCCGCCGGGAACAGGCGCGGCGCATGCGCGCTGCGGAACTGAGGGGGGGGGGCGGCGCGCGCCCGCCCGAGGCGCGAGGGCGCGGCCGTTCCCGCCCTTTTTATGCTCCCCGCCGCGTGTGGAGACGATGACGTCACGGGGGAGCGGCTGAGGGAGGGGGGGGCGGGGAAGGGGCCCAGGTGGCCGGGAAAAGGGGGGACCCCGAGGTCCAGGGGGGTCCCCGAGATCCGGGGGGGGCCCTGAGGTCTGGGGGGGGGCTGAGCTCGGGGGGGGCCCCAATAGTGAGGGGGAGCCCCAAAATGGGGTGGGAAGGGGTAGGGGGGACCGAGGTCGGGGGGGGGAAGTGAGGGGGCACCCCGATACCTGAGGGGGAAAATGGGCGGGAAAAGGGCCCAGGTGGCCGGGAAAAGGGGGGATCCGATGTCCAGGGGGGTCCCACGATCCGGGGGGGGCCCCAAAAGTGAGGGGGAACCCCAATGAATGAGCGTGGGAAGGGGCGGGGGGGGATCGGGGGGGGGCAAGTGACGGGGCACCCCAACACCTGAGGGGGAAAAGGGGGGGGGAAGGGGCCCCAGTGTCCGGGAGCCGGACAGTGAGGGGTTTTGGGGGGGGGGGGGGGGGAGCAGCACAAGGACGGAGGCGGCTGGGGCACAAGGGGATCCCACCGAGGGGAGCAAAGGGGGGGACCCCAAAACCGGGGGGGGCACAGAGGGACCCCAATATGCTGGAAAAGGGGGGAAAAGGGGCAGTGGCATCGGGGGGGGCCTCCAGGGGCCCAGGCGTCCGGGGAGGAGGATGGGGGGGGGAACCCCAGTGGGGGGGGGGGTGGAAGGGGAACGTGGGGGGTCGATGCAGAGAGCGGAGGCGGGGGGGGGTCAGTGCGTTTATTGCCCTGCTCAGCAGCCGGGGGGGGTTAATCTCACCCCCCCCCCCCCCCCGTTAACGAGCCCCCGCTCAGGGCGGGGGGCCGCCGTCCCCCCCCGGCAGGTCGGGCCCCGCCAGCACGCGCCGCTCCACGCCGCGCTCCGTCACCGCCGCCAGCCGCACCACGCCGCCGCTCGAGCCGTCCCGCGCCATGGCCAGCGCCAGCGCTGCGGGGGGGGGCCACACGGTGAGGCCCGGACGCCGGGGCCCCGCGACCCCCCCCCTCCCGGACACCGGGGCCCCGCAACCCCCTAAACCCCCCCCAGACACCTGGGCCCACGCAACCTCCCCCCTGAAGACACCTGGGGCCCTGCGACCCCCCCCCCCCCAAGATGCCTGGGTCCCCTTGTCCCATTCCCGCCCCCCCCGGACGCCTGGGCCCCCTCATCCCCATTCCCCCCCCCCCAATTCCACTTCTTCCCCCCCTGCCCGGACGCCTGGGCCCCCTTGTCCCCATTTCTCCCCCCCCATCCCATTCCTTCTCCTCCTGCCCGGACACCTGGGCCCCCCCCCATCTCCAACCCCCCCCCCCCCCAGAGACCGGGGTCCCCTTGTCCCATTTCCCCCCCACCCGGACGCCTGGGCCCCCCCCATCTCTAACCCCTACCCCCGGACGCCTGGGCCCCCTCGTCCCTATTCCCCCCCATCCCATCCCATTTCCCCCCCCCAACCCGGACGCCTGGGCCCCCTCCCCTCTCCACAACCCCCCCAGACACCTGGGCCCCCTCATCCCCATTCCCCCACCCCACCCGGACGCCTGGGCCCCCTCGTCCCCATTCCCCCCCCCCACCCGGACGCCTGGGCCCCCTCCCCTCTCCACAACCCCCCCGGACACCTGGGCCCCCCATCCCCGTTCCCCCCCCCCGCGGGCGCCGGGCCCCCCCACCGCGGGCGGCGAACTCCTCGCACTGGGCCTGGCTCATGCCGGGGCGGAAGGCGGCGTCGACGAAGCCGTAGACGTAGGAGCTGCCCGAGCCGCCCACCGAGAAGGGCTGCCGCGCCAGCAGCCCCCCCAGCGGCACCGCGTACACCTGGGGGGGGCACGAGGTGAGGGGGGGGCACCGCGGGGGGGGCGCGGGGGGCCGGCGGCACCGCGAGGGGCGAGGAGAAGGGCTGCGGCGCCAGGAGCCCCCCCAGCGGCACCGCGTACACCTAGGGGGGGGACATGGGGGGCAGGGGGCCAATGTGGGGGGCACAGAGGGCTCGGGGGGGCCCGTGGGGGGGCGGGGGGGGCGGGGGGCGCCTCGGGGAGGACGTGGGGGGCAACATGGGGGCAGCAGGGTCTCAGTGGGCTGGGGGTGCCTGTGGGGCGGGGCTGGGGGGTGCTGTGGGGCTGAAGAGCACCGTGGGGCGGGGCTGGGGGACGCCGTGGGGCTGGAGAGCACCGTGGGGCGGGGCTGGGGGGTGCCTGTGGGGCAGGGGGACACTGTGGGGCAGGGCTGGGGCACACCGTGGGGCTGGGGGATGCCATGGGGTGGGGCTGGGGGATGCCGTGGGGCTGGGGGACGCCGTGGGGCTGGAGAGTACCATGGGGCAGGGGGACACCGTGGGGCAGGGCTGGGGGATGCTGTGGGGCAGGAGAGCACTGTGGGGCAGGGCTGGGGGACGCCGTGGGGCAGGAGAGCGCCGTGGGGCAGGGCTGGGGGACGCCCCCCCACAGTGACCTTGTTCCCAGCAGGGCTGCCGTGGGGTGCGGGGGGTCGCTGCGGGTCACACCGTGGGGCAGGGCCGGGGCGCCGTGGGTCGCGCTATGGGTCGCGCCGTGGGTCGCGCCGTGGGTCTCACCTGGCCGCCGCGGCGACGGTCCCAGCCGGCGACGATGATGCCGGCGCTGAGCTCCTCGCGGTAGCGGTAGCAGCTCTGCCGGAAGAGGCTGGCGGCCGTGCGCACCAGCGGCGGCTCCTCCAGCTCGATGCTGGGGGGCAGATGTGGGGCTGAGACCCACGGCGCCGCCCCACGGCGTCCCCCCGCGCCCCACGGCGCCGCCCCACGGCGACCCCCGCGCCCCACAGTGTCCCCATCCCCGAGGCTGGCGGCCGTGCGCACCAGCGGCGGCTCCTCCAGCTCGATGCTGGGGGGCAGATGTGGGGCTGAGACCCACGGCGCCGCCCCACGGCGTCCCCCCGCGCCCCACGGCGCCGCCCCACGGCGACCCCCGCGCCCCACAGTGTCCCCATCCCCGAGGCTGGCGGCCGTGCGCACCAGCGGCGGCTCCTCCAGCTCGATGCTGGGGGGCACGTGTGGGGCTGAGACCCACGGCGTCCCCCCGCGCCCCACGGCGTCCCCCCGTGCCCCACAGCGTCCCCCCGCGCCCCACAGCGTCCCCCCGCGCCCCACGGCGTCCCCCCACCTGTGGAAGGCCAGCTGATAGGCCACGGCGTCGGCCACGGCCTGGGTGTCGGCGGCAGAGCCCGAGCGGCAGCAGAAGATGCGGTCGTGGATGGGCGTCAGCTTGTCCGTCACCCGGTTGGCCACGTACGACCTGCGCGGTGACATCGCCATGGCGACCGCCCCGGTGACATTGCCATGGCGACCGCCCTGGCGACAGCCCCAGAGACCCCCCCCCCATGGCATCGATGCCGGGGGGCACCCGGTGACCACCCTGGTGCCCGGGTTGCCTTGGTGATGGTATCCCTGGCAACGGGGAGCCCCTAGTAACAGGCAGCCCCGGCAACAGGCGGCCCCTGGCGACGCCCCCGGCAACGGGGGGCCCCTAGCGACGGCCCCGCTCACCCCGTGGTGGTCCGCGAGTCGGCCCCGATGACGACGCCTCCGTCAAACTCCACGGCTATGATGGTGGTCTGGGGGGGGGGAGCGGGGGGGCGGGGTGAGGCCCTGCCGTGGGGCTGCCCCATGGCCGCCGGGAACCCCCTGCGCTGCCCCATGGCCGCCGGGAACCCCCTGCGCTGCCCCACGGCTGCAGAGAGGAGCCCTCCCGACCCCCCCCCCAGTTCTGCCCCATAACCCCCCTCATGAGGCCCCCTCCTGCCCCACAGCCCCCCCCCAGGTCCCTCCTGCCCCACAGCCCCCCTCATGCAGCCTCCTCCTGCCCCACAGGCCCCCCCACGGTCCCTCCTGCCCCATAACTGCCCTCACGAGGCCCCCTCCTGCCCCACAGTCCCTCCTCCAGTTCCTCCTGCCCCACAGCCCCCCTCCCCGGACCCTCCTGCCCCATAGCCGCCCCATGAAGCCCCCTCCTGCTCCACGGCTCCCCCCCAGGGTCCCTCCTGCCCCACAGCCCCCCCATGAAGCCCCTCCTGCCCCCCCCAGGGTCCCTCCTGCCCCACAGCCCCCCCATGAAGCCCCCTCCTGCCCCCCCACGGTCCCTTCTGCCCCACTGCTTCCCCCCCAAGTCCCTCCTGCCCCATAACCTCCCTCATGAGGTCCCCTCCTGCCCCACAGCCCCCCCCACGGTCCCTCCTGCCCCCCAGCCCCCGGCTCCCCGCCGCCCTTGCGGCCCCGGCCCCGCTCACGCCGGTGCTGACGGGCTCCGCGGTCCAGTCGCGGTGCAGAGCCGCGGGGCCCGGCCCGGCCCAGGCCCCGGCCCCGGCCCAGGGCGCCGCCGCGCCCGCCCGCACCGTCACCGCCGCCATCTTCCCGCCGCGCTTTGCGGCGCCGACGTACCGCGCGCGCGCGGGCGGCGCTTTGCGGCGGGGCAGCGCCGCGCTTTCGCGACGCCCCGGCCGGCCGCGCTTGGCGGCAGAGTGGCGCGCACCCCTCCACCCCCTCCCCCTCCTGTGCGCTGCTTTACGGCGGAGTGGCACCGCGCTTTCGCGACGCCCCGGCCGGCCGCGCTTGGCGACAGCGTGGCAGCCGGCAACACCTTCACTGAGGTGCCTTTGCGTCGGCATGACGTCACCAGCGTAGTCTCTGACACGTCACCTGCTGTGCTTAGAGTCGTATTCTAGGCCTGGGGTTATGACATCATCATGTGGTACCACATGATGACATCATAAGGCTTAACAAGCAGCAGTGCGAATACTCTGTGTGATGTCATTGTGATGCATGACATCATCACATTGCCTCACGGCTCCCTACCCCGCCCCAGCGCTCCCAAATCACCCCCGTTGTGCAGCGTGACGTCACCCAACGTGGACAGCACCCCCCCAATGACGTCACCCAGCCCCGCCCCCATGGCTCCTCCCACACCAGGGGGCGGAGACGCAACTGTCAATCAAGCGCTTTATTGTCCCGGCTCCTGCCGGGGGTTGTCAGGGGGGTCCCCAAGGATGGGGGGGGGGCCCGGACGCCTGGGCCCCCGGGGTGGGGGGACTCCCGGACGCCTGGGTCCACGGTGCGGGAGAACACCCGGGCGCCTGGGCCCCCGGGGTTGGGGGTCACCCGGACGCCTGGGCCCCCATTACAGGGGGTCACCCGGACGCCTGGGCCCCCGGGGTTGGGGGTCACCCGGACGCCTGGGCCCCCATTACAGGGGGTCACCCGGACGCCTGGGCCCCCCGGGTTGGGGGTCACCCGGACGCCTGGGTCCCTGGGTCCGGCCGAGGGCGGCTCAGGTCGGGGGGGGCCCCCCGGCTGCGACCCCCCCCCGCCCCCCGGCTCCGGGGCCTCGCGGCGGCTCTGGGGGGGGGAAGAGGGGCAGGGGTCAGCGAGGTGCCCCCCCGTGGGGGCCCAGGCGTCCGGGAGCCCCCCCACCCCCCCCACGCGGGGCCCAGGCGTCCGGCACTCACGGGGGGGGGGGGGCCGCGGAAGACGGTGGTCAGCGCCGTGGGGCGGCGCGTGGGGCGCAGGGCGGGGGGGGCCCGCAGCTCCGCCAGCAGCCGCTGCCCCCCCGGCGACGGGCGGCACATGTGGAAACAGGGGGGGTCCGGGGGGGCGTCAGCGACCCCCAGGACCCCCCCAATGACCCCCAGGACCCCCAATAACCCCCCCAGACCCCACAAGAACCTCCCTGGAGCCCCGATAGCCCCCCCGGACCCCCTCAATGACCCCCCAGGCCCCAAATAACCCCCCCAGACCCCAGAAGAGCCCCCCCGGACCCCCCCAATGACCCCCAGACCCGCAGTAACCCCCCCCCAGGACCCCCAATAGCCCCCCCGGATCCTCCAATGACCCCCCAGGACCCCCCGATGACCCCCCCGAAGCCCCAATAACCCCCCAGGACCCCCCAGACCCCACAAGAACCCCCCCAGACCCCCAAGAGCCCCCCCGGGCCCCCCCAGTGATCCCCTGGATGCCCAATAGCCCCCCAGGACCCCCCCAGATGCCCCTCGACCCCCCCGAACCCTCCTGGGCACCCCAAAATACCCCGGGGGACCCTGAGCCCCCCCCAGGGACCCCCCCCAGGGAACCTCCCCCCCAGGGGACCCCCAGCCCCCCCAGCTCTCACCCCCCGGGGCCGTGGGGCTGGTGGGGGGGCCCGGGCCGTTCTGGGGGGGCTCCGAGGGGGGCGGCAGCACCTGGGGGGGCTGGAAGAGGCAGAGGGGGGTGAGGGGGGGTGAGGGGGGGTGAGGGGACCCCCCCCGGCCCCCCCCCGGGCTCCCCCCTCCCCGTTACCTGCCCCTTCTCCATCCCGGCGGGAGGGGCTGGAAGAGAGGAGAGACGGGAGCGTTTGGGGGGGCCCAGGCGTCCGGGTGACCCCCCCCCAGTGGGGGCCCAGGCATCCGGGTGCCCCTGATCCCCCCCCCCAAGAGGACCCAGGCGTCCGGGTGGCCCCAACCCCCCCCCCGGGGGGCCCAGGCATCCGGGCTCCCCCCCCGCAGGGGCCCAGGCGTCCGGGCCCCCCCCCCGCAGGGGCCCAGGCATCCCGGTGACCATGACCCCCCCCTCCAGCAGGGGCCCAGGCGTCCGGCCCCCCCCCAGGCCTCACCGCGGGGGGGCCCTGGCTCCGCTGCCCCCCGGCGCTGCCCGACGCTGCCCCACCCCCCCGGCCCCCCCCCCCGTGCCGTTAATCGTTAACCCGGGGGGGGGCCAAGGTCCAGGGGCGGAGGGGCCCAGGCGTCCGGGCCCTGCCCTGCCCCACCCGCCCGGGGCCCAGGCGTCCGGGTCCCCCCCCCCCCAGGAACAGGCCGGCACCGCCGCTGGCTGGAGCGAGTTTAATGGGGGGCAGCTGTGGGGCTGGGGGGGCAGTTGTGGGGCTGGGGCTGGTTGAGGGGGCAGTTGTGGGGCCAGGCGGGAAGTTGTGGGGCTGGGGGGGCAGTTGTGGGGCTGGGGCTGGTCGAGGGGGCAGTTGTGGGGCCAGGGGAGGCCACAAGGGGCCGGGGGGGGGGGTCAAGGGCCAGTCAAAGGCCTGGGGCCACCGAAGGACGGTCACAGGGCGGCCGCGGGCGGCCGAGGGTCCAGGGCCGGTCGAGGGACGGCCGAGGACCGGGGGACGCTTGGGGGGAGGCCGGGGGAGGCCGAGGGTCCGGGAAGGGCCGGGGGAGGCCGAGGGGAGGCCAAGAAGCCAAGGGGGGGGCCGAGGGTCCAGGGACGGTCAAGGGATGGTCAAGGGAGGGTTGAGGGACCATCGAGGACCTGGGGACGGTCAAGGGATGGTCGAGGACCTAGGAATGGTCAACGGGAGGCCTGGGGACGGTCAAGGGATGGTTCAGGGACTGTTGAGGACCTGGGGATGGTTGAGGGACCATCAAGCACCTGAGGATGGTCAAGGGATGGTTGAGGGACGGTTGAGGGACGGTTGAGGACCTGGGGATGGTCAAGGGGAGGCCTGGGGACGGTCAAGGCATGGTCAAGGCATGGTTGAGGGACGGTTGAGGGATCATTGAGGACCTGGGGATGGTCAAGGGATGGTTGAGGGATGGTTGAGGACCTGGAGATGGTTGAGGGATCATTGAGGACCTGGAGATGGTCAAGGGATGGTCAAGGGATGGTTGAGGATCTGGGGACAGTCAAGGGATGGTTGAGGGATCATTGAGGACCTGGAGATGGTCAAGGGATGGTCAAGGGATGGTTGAGGACCTGGGGACGGTCAAGGGATGGTTGAGGGATGGTTGAGGGATTATTGAGGACCTGGAGATGGTCAAGGGATGGTTGAGGACCTGGGGACGGTCAAGGGATGGTCAAGGGATGGTTGAGGGATCATTGAGGACCTGGAGATGGTCAAGGGATGGTCAAGGGATGGTTGAGGATCTGGGGACAGTCAAGGGATGGTTGAGGGATCATTGAGGACCTGGAGATGGTCAAGGGATGGTCAAGAGATGGTTGAGGACCTGGGGACAGTCAAGGGATGGTTGAGGGATGGTTGAGGGATCATTGAGGACTTGGAGATGGTCAAGGGATGGTCAAGGGATGGTCAAGGGATGGTCAAGGGATGGTTGAGGGATCATTGAGGACCTGGAGATGGTCAAGGGATGGTCAAGGGATGGTTGAGGACCTGGGGACGGTCAAGGGACGGTTGAGGGATCATTGAGGACCTGGAGATGATCAAGGGATGGTCAAGAGATGGTTGAGGATCTGGGGACAGTCAAGGGATGGTTGAGGGATCATTGAGGACCTGGAGATGGTCAAGGGATGGTCAAGGGACGGTTGAGGATCTGGAGATGGTCGAGGGCCCGTTGAGGACCTGGGGCCGGGGGAGGCCGCGGGGGAGGCCGCCGCCGCCGGCCGCCGCCTCACTGGCAGCAGTAGAAGACGACGTCGTTGAGGCCGGTGTCGTCGCGGGCGCGCTGGGGGGCCTCGACACGGGTGCGGAGGCCGCAGAGGCCGCGGGCGGGGGGGCAGGGGCGGCTCCAGTTGCCCCAGGCGCCGCGGGGGGGCCCGGCGCCCTCCAGCACCGTCCCGTCGGAGCAGGCCAGCGCCAGCCCCGCGGCCGCCACGTCGTCGGCCAGCCCCCGCGGCGCCTCCGCCCGCAGCCGGAAGGAGACCAGGCGCCCCCCCCGCCCGCAGCCCTGCGCCGCCGACCACTCGCCCCACCTGCGGGGGGGGGCGCGGGGGGGGGTCAGGGGGGGCGGCGGGCGGCTGGGTCCGCCCCACGGAGACGGCTCTGCCCCACGGCGCCCGTCCGACCTCCCGGGGCACCGCGATCCGCCCGCAGGGAGCTCCATGGCCACCGGCCTCTGCCCCCCATGGAGACCCCATGGAGACCCCATGGCCACCAGCCTCCGCCCCCCATGGAGACCCCATGGCCACCAGCCTCCACCCCCATGGAGACCCCATGGAGACCCCATGGAGACCCCATGGCCACCAGCCTCTGCCCCCCATGGAGACCCCATGGAGACCCCATGGAGACCCCATGGCCACCAGCCTCTGCCCCCCATGGCCACCAGCCTCCGCTCCCCATGGAGACCCCCATGGCCACCAGCCTCTGCCCCCATGGACCCCCCCATGGAGACCCCATGGCCACCAGCCTCTGCCCCCCATGGAGACCCCATGGAGACCCCATGGCCACCAGCCTCTGCCCCCCATGGAGACCCCCATGGCCACCAGCCTCTGCTCCCCATGGAGACCCCATGGAGACCCCCATGGACGCCCCATGGCCACCAGCCTCTGCTCCCCATGGAGACCCCATGGACGCCCCATGGCCACCAGCCTCCACCCCCCATGGATCCTCCATGGAGACCCCATGGCCACCAGCCTCCACCCCCCATGGAGACCCCCATGGAGACCCCCATGGACGCCCCATGGCCACCAGCCTCCACTCCCCATGGCCACCCCATGGCCACCAGCCTCTGTCCCCATGGACCCCCCCATGGACGCCCCATGGCCACCAGCCTCTGCCCCCATGGACCCCCCCATGGACGCCCCATGGCCACCAGCCTCCACTCCCCATGGATCCCCATGGAGACCCCATGGCCACCAGCCTCTACCCCCCATGGACGCCCCATGGCCACCAGCCTCTGCCCCCCATGGAGACCCCCATGGACGCCCCATGGCCACCAGCCTCTGCTCCCCATGGAGACCCCCATGGAGACCCCATGGCCACCAGCCTCTACCCCCCATGGAGACCCCCATGGAGACCCATGGCCACCAGCCTCCACCCCCCCATGGATCCTCCATGGAGACCCCATGGCCACCAGCCTCTGCCCCCCATGGACCCCCCATGGAGACCCCATGGCCACCAGCCTCTGCCCCCCATGGAGACCCCATGGAGACCCCATGGCCACCAGCCTCTACCCCCCATGGAGACCCCATGGCCACCCCATGGCCACCAGCCTCTACCCCCCATGGCCACCCCATGGCCACCAGCCTCCACTCCC